>NW_015510046.1:826-6435 GCF_001515645.1 Sinocyclocheilus grahami
TTTAATAATTTAATTTTTAATATATTTGATATATTTTTGTTACAAGTTTTATTTTTGTTATTTATATAAAATAAAATATAAAAATATAATCTGATTATCATGATTTTTTTAATAAAATAAATAAAAGTTATATATAATAAATTATGTTTTATTTATTTATAATACTTTATTTTATTTGTTCATAGTATATGTTTGTGTGTGTGTGTGTGCGTATATTGTTATATTGATTTAGTTATTTTGTGATGCATTGTTGATAAATATAAATTTGTATCATTATACATATATATATATATATATTATATATAATAAATATTAATTAACTTATTATAATATATATGTATATATCGATTGATTGTAATTGTTTTTCTATATATACACACACACATATATATTTATATATATATATATATACATTTTTTTTTTTACACATTTTATGTATTTATAAAATGTATATTGATGTATGCATTTATTTACTGTAAATATTAATAATTATCATAATTTGTATTATTAATTGTGCATATAAATTGTGATTCATTTATGGATTTATATATTATTATTTTTTATATAATTTTTCACACAATGCAGATTTGACAGTTGGATTAAGCAGAAATGTCAGGAGTGACGGAGCGTGTCCTGAAAGGGAAAGCCGCTCTCAGCTCTGAGCCGGGGACTCTGTCGTCACGCTTTATTAGCTTGAGGCGCTTGGCTTACAAAATCACAACGATGAGGAATGTACTGAGACACAATAGAGAGAGACGCACTACATCATGACAAGAGATGACGGAGTCAAATAACCGTCCAGCGGGACACAGCCGTGATGAATGTCCACAGAGAGACGCCTGCAGTAATGACCTCCTCAATAGGGATGCACGATATATCGGCCACCATATCGGTATCGGCCCATATCGGCTCATTTTTTCTGTTATCGGTATCGGCCTGATAAGAAAATTTGGCCGATATCTTAAAGCCGATAAATAATGCATTATTTCCTTCAGAGACACTTCAGATGCGCGCTGTTCGTTTGCAGCCTTTTGTGCAATTGTACATTGTAATATTGTGTTTATTTGATGTATATCTGATTTATCTCATATAGAATGCGTTTGGTTAAGTTAAAAGAGCGCTTCAGTTTACCAGTGATCATCTTTAGCTCAGCACACGCAGCCCAAACAGCAGTGCACAACATTAATAACTATGATTGGGAATGTCGTGTATATAAAATTCTAATGAGAACATTATTATAATAAAACGTTGGGAATTCTTTGGGTTTAGTTGCCGTGTTTCAGCGCGTTGATATGGGAAGAGCGCATCCACAACAGGATCACACATTCTGACTATAGCACGCAATAACTGCATCATTTTGTACATATATAAGTTGTAATATTATGTTTATGTTGTATTAATATTAATCTCAGGATGCATTTCCTTGAATTAAATAAGCTGCCAGCAAAACGCTTCAGTTTACCATGTTCATTCAGCTCTTCAGCTTCAGCACGCGCAGCTCAACGGCTGCTATTTAAAACAGTGGTATTAATTTGTTACTTTTTCAAAATCATTGATACATTATTAATAACAACAACCACTTGTATTGTTCTCTTATTATTTTCATCAACAATATGGTTTAGTAATTAAAATCATTTAATTATTGTCCGTGCAGAGGCTATTCCGTTTTATTGATCTATGGCGCATTCATTTTGATTCTTTACACGTGTAATGATGTCCAGTGACTTGTTTGCATTATTTATGCATAATTTTATTTATTTGCATCATGACAAGAGATGACGGAGTCAAATAACCGTCCAGCGGGACACAGCCGTGATGAATGTCCACAGAGAGACGCCTGCAGTAATGACCTCCTCAACACTACAACAACAGTGCATCTTCATTCCCAGTCTTTGTTCTGATGTGCTCACTCACTGATTAATTAGAGGCGGATGGCTAATTGTGTCCGTGCATTTGCATGAAAAGAATTACAAGCAGGTTCAGAATAACAATGTGTTTGAGTGTCCCTCCGGTGATTTCTGCCTGTGGTCTGCAGGGCCTCGATGCTGTTGTTCTGCAGCAAGCATCATGTTTTTGAGTGTGGCTTTAATCAGATCTGGATAACTGCTCCTCTGAGACTCTCAGACCTCCTGACAGCAGATCGGTGCCTTTTGTTTTCCTTCAGCCGAGGAGAAAGAGCAGTTTGCAGCAACAGAGATGCTGTTTCAAAGGGATTTTACTTTTGCACTTATATGTCTCTGACTGGGGTTTCCGCTTGTATTCAAACACATTTGAATGCACTTTCAATGAGACATTTATGCAAGATTTTATATAGATGATACTGAGTTGCTGACTTGTTTGACACAATAAGTTCAGCTATTCTGTTAAGGTTTGCGCTGCTGACCTGTTTTTTAATTTATTTATTTTATTATAAACATAATAAATTGTATTATTTTGATTTAGTTTTTTAGTTGTTATAAATATCATTTTATTATATATTTATTTATTTGTTATATATTTTATTTATTAATTACAAAAATTACCTGTTTATTTTTCAATTTCTTTGGTGACCCAAATATAGCCATCTTCACTTTTAATATAAACATTAGGCATCAAGAAAGTCCCAAGAAACCGTTTTCCAGTTTTTATTTACTCATTACTTTATTATAAATATCATCTTTATGTATTTAATTATTTATTATAAACATCATAAATGTTTAGAATTAATTACATATATTTGTATTTATATATTTATATGTATACATTTATTTTTATAATAAATATCTATCATAATTGTTTTATATATAATAGTTTTATATTAATTCTAATTGTATAATTAAATAATCATTCATTATATTTATATTATTATTTATGCATTTATTCTAAATACCTATTATATTTATATATAATCCTTTTATATTAATTTTAATATAGAATTAAATAATATATTATTTTGTATCATTAATTTTATTATTATATAATACTTTTATATTTATCTGTTATGTTTTATTTCTTTATAACAAAAATCAAGTGATTATTTGTGCAAATCCATTAATTGATGCATCTTCATTTTTAAAATAAGCAGCATCAAGACTGAACTCTTGTTCTGTGGAGTGTGTGTGTGTGACTCTGAAGAAGGAGACTCTGAATCCTGAGCAAACATCGCTGCAGACTCATCCATCACGGCTCATTCTCATGCTGATGCTACCGGATGACGTCTTCGCCTCAGTCAGCACTAAACTCTTGTTTATCAGCATGTGTTGTGGTGCGTCTATTCAGCCCAACAGACTGCCTGCAATGTCTCTTTCTCTTTCCTCGCTATGACTCGTGTCTTGTCTTGTGGTCAGTATTTCTGGTGACTCAACAGCACACAGTTAGAAACTCCTGGAGAACACCACAGCCTCTGCTTCACCTCAGTCCTGGACGTTTAATTTAATCAAACCGTGCTGGTGTCTGTGCTGAAACTGCTACGGCACTCAAACACATCAGTGCAGATGAAGTTTCACAAGCTTGCCAAAAGCCAAAACGGCTCTTGATTCGTCCCTGAACTGCAGTATGCTATGCACCAGGGGTTTACATTTCTGTTCAATTCCTGAATTTGAACTGAGGAACAAAAAAGGATGCAGAAGCGGGTTATTATTGTAAACTAAAATTAAAAACAAAAACAAAAAAAAAGTGAACTGAAATAAAATAAAATATTTTTACTAAAAATATATATTTTTTTCATTTCTCATTTTCATTTATTTAGTTTAAGTTGATGTACAAAAATTGTATAGTAAAAAAAAATAATAAAAAATGTATAAAAACTAATGACAAAAAAATGGTAATAATAAAAATGACAAAAACACAACTGAATTACTAAAACTTTAACTAGAATGAGCATTTCTCATTTTCATCTAAATAAAGTTAATATAAAACTAAAGCTGAAATAACAATTAATAAGAACATCTTTTTTAAAATAATAATAAAATGGCAAAAACACATAATAAAATTATTAAAACTTTAACTGAAATTAATATTTCTCATTTTCGTTTAGTCTAACTCAATGTACTAACTAAAATAACTAAAAAGTAAAACTGAAATAAAAATGAATAAAAACTCTACAGACATTTAAAAAAATACAAATGGCAAAAACACACCAATAAATTAATAAAACTTTAAATTAAAATTAAAGTGGAAGCAAAAATAAGTATAACAATAAAAACTGAAAAATAATTCAGTCTTTCAAAAATATCTTAAAAAATTCAAAATAATTGTAAAATAAAATTTAAAAATTAAATTAAATTGAAGTAATATTGAAATGAACTGATATTCATATAAATGTTTGATTGAGCAAAATTGAGATATTTAGCTTTGTAGTGTAATTTAGTGTTCAAAGTTTTGAAAACAGTTTAAAACGTCTTAAAGTTGTATAGGCCTTGCCTTGATGATGGATACTTGATGAGTCGATTTGTACCATGCTATTCATTTTCACCGCTGTTTAAATCGTCAAACAAGAATATTTCACGTTTATTTGCTAACTTGAATTACAAAATTTCACAACTAAACGACAGTTTTTGTGATATACACCTCACCGTTCAGCATGAAGTGATTTTCATTTGCAACCCATTTTGCTGTCATAAAGTGCTGTATTTCTGAGTGAGGATGTTGAGAGGATGTGGTTTGATTTTTATTGATCAGGAGCTGATGTCAGCATGAAGTCGGAGCTGAATGTGATTTGATTTTGTTGACAGTAAAAGCAGACCTCAGCACAAATGCACATTCTTCATCTGCATGTTGATTCTCAGGATTTGATGAGTGTTTTCGTGTGTGATCAATAGTGTGTTCTGGCACAGTCTCTCTCGGGATTTGTGATTCAATCTCAGATCTGGCCGTCAGAAGTCTGTCTCGGTCCTGCAGTGCTGATTTAATGCTCAGTGTGAGTGTGGTGTTGATCTGCTCACTCTCATCTGCATATATCTGTATATAAGTGTGGTGCTGAAGAGTCATTCTGTCATTCTGTCATACATGATCGCACAACATATCTCCACATAGTGTGGTGTTTACTACTAATGTCTTCATAACTAGAGATCAGCATGTTTTACATTTGGGCATTTTGAGATTATCAGTTTTGGATGATAGCCATGACGCTTGATTATTTAATTTTATTTGTGAATTTTTCATTTTAAAAAAAGCATAATAGTGTTTTATGCAAAATAAATGTTAATTAATTTGTTCTCAATTTTCTTGATTTATATCTGTGTCATTTTAGTATTATTTATATACTGTTATATTGTTTCTTGATTTTTTTGAATTAGCTTTTAGTTTTTTTTTTGTCATCATTTATTTTAGTTTTAGTCATTTTGTTATGTGCTTTTGTTTTTATTGTCTTTACTATTTCTTTTAGTTTTAATTATTTTTATTTCAATTTCAGTTTTAGTCAATTTAGTGCTTCAACTTAGTTTAAATTAACTTTAGTTTATTTATTTATTATAATTCAATTAACAAAAACATTTTAATAGTTTTATGTAAAAAAAATTATATAAAATCGCTATATATTTAATATGTATATTGTACATATGGTGTATTTTATATATTTTTAAATGATATAGAATAATATATGATATATTGTCTATATGATGCATACAGTA
>NW_015510046.1:7488-8753 GCF_001515645.1 Sinocyclocheilus grahami
CATACAAGTTTGAAACGACATGGAGTTTTATTTTTTTGGTAAACTATTCCTTTAATCAGCAGTATATTTCTTGACTCTCTAGGCTCTCTCTCATTTCTGCACTCTGTTCCTGGTTTGATTGATTCCTGAAAGTCTATATGTTTATCTGTCGTCTGTCACGAGAAACCAGCATTTGACTATCACTGCTGTGTTCAGTGCATGCAAAGACGACTGTTTGCATAGTCCGGCTGAAATTTCACCTTATCTGAGTGCAGCGGGTCAAAGGTCACGGCGAGCGGCCCGAGTGTGCTGTCGTTTGATTGGCAGCTCAGTTTGGGTTTGGTTCTCTTTGTTTTCTTCAGCAGCACACTCACACTCCTCCGTCTGTAGGAGTCAAACCTTCATTACTGAACTTAATTGCAAAGCACTTCAGTGCTTGAAATCATCAGGAGTGAGTGCTTTCTGCTAAATCAACCAGAACGTTTCTTCCACGACTATATTTGGTGCAAAACCAGACAGTGTATTTTAGACATGTCTGGAAATGTTTCATTCATTCACTGTATATTCAGAATCGCACACTACTTCTTCTACTCACACTAGTTTTGCTGTATGCAGTATGTACTCTGTGCACAGCATGTGATTAGACTGGCACACAATTTTTACACAAAATTGAATTAAAAATGCGAAATAATTCAGCATTTATTCATAATATGATGCTAAATAAAACTTGGGATATGTAAATATAAATTAGGTCATGTGACGAAAACTAATATAATACTGAATCCTGCACAGTACTTCGTATTAAGCTAATATTCTATTCAAAACTATTTAAACTCATATTAAAAAATGTAATGTAAAATGAACCACACTAAAAAAAGAAATTGGTGTAGGATTTAGATTTAAACAATTTTCACTCAGAAATTGCTAGCAAGTTTCACAATTAATTGAGTATAAAGATATGGCAAGTAACACACTGAATTAAATTTATATATATATATAAACAATAAAATAAATTATATTATAAAAAATTATAAACTTTAAAAAAAGTATTTTCTTTGTAAAATAGATTTTTTTATACACTATTTTTTAGTGTACATAATAATCAACAATTAAGTTTAAATTCTACATAATAACGAGAGACCAGAATATATACATATGCGAATCATAAGCTGGCTTTATGGAAATTAATTCCTTATCTCATAATCATCTATGCATTACTGTACTCAATAATACTCAACAGAATATATATATATATATATATATATATTAGTGCTGCCAAACGATTA
>NW_015510046.1:9879-13153 GCF_001515645.1 Sinocyclocheilus grahami
TAATGATCTTTAAAAAAGCATCATATGACCCCTTTAATATATAAATGTAACATATGTTTCTTAAATATATACATGCATGGGTGTGTATTTATATATGCATAATAAATATACACAGTACACACACATATACTATGTAAACAAAAACTTGCAATTAATCGTTTGATAGCACTAATATATATATATATATATATATATACAGTTATATCAACAGTTTTTCCAATTTTGCATAACTTCCATAAAAGGGGATGCTGTGATCAGGAAGGATATTGTTATCAGACGTTGCGGTTTGACCTCTTTGCCTTATTAAGTCAATGACAGCATGAAAATTCACATTACTGCCGTTACCCTCAACACTTCCTGTTTCTCATTTCCTGTGACATCACACCATGTCACCAGGATGCTAAAGCAACTTTAACCACTTATGGAAAGGTAGCATGAGTCCACCCACACGCGGACCCCTCTCCAGTGCCAGAGGACAGGAAGTAGTCACAAACCACAGGAAGTGAGAGCGCAAGTGGCTTCGCTGTATATGAAACCTGGCACTGTGTGCCCTGAAATCAAAAAGCTTTGAATATAACATCACATATAATTCAAATGGACTGTTTTAACCAATATGGTTTTATATACATGTATAAATATGTTTTACGGTTATTAGAATTTCATCAACATCAGTGTTATTTTAGTATTGAGATACTATGACAGATTTTTATTGATAATTTGAATTAATTTTTATAAATTTTTAAATTAAATTTTAGTTAAAGTTTTAGTAATTTTGTGTCTATATAGTTTGTATTAATTTTTATTTCAGTCATTGTTTTAGTTATTTTAGTACATAAACTAAATGAAAATGAGCAATTAAAAGAAGTTTAAGTTTTTAAAATATTTTATTTTATTTACATCATTGCATTTTTACTTGACTATTGCTTCAACACCTGTGATATTTTAGTATAATTAAGATACCATTCAAGTTTTTTTATATATTTTGAATTCTTTTAAATTTTCTGTTTTCATTTTAATTCCATTTTAATTCATTTTTAATGCCATTTTTAATTTTATTATTTATTTATTTTATTTCAGCTAGTTATTTTAGTACAGCTAATATTTCAGTAACTAAATAAAAAAAGACAAATGTTTCCTTGGAAACTAGCTGAAATAAAAAGTTAAATTTGAAATCTAGTAAAAATGCAATAATATATATATAATATATTTTATTGCATTTTTTACAAGATTATTGCATTAACACTGTTATTTTAGTATAACTGAGATGTTTGGAATTCATTTTTAATTTAATATTTTCTGTTTTTATTTTCATTTTAGTTTTGCTGTGTTTTTGCCATTTCTTTTTATTTTTTATCTGTCTACAACATTTTTATTCGTTTATGTTTAGTTATTTTATTACATAAACTAAACTAAACTAAAATATAATATAAAATATAAAAAATAAGATATTTTATTTTATCTCAGTTAACATTTATTTTATTAAAAGTTATGGAAATGTATTTTATAGTATTAGTTGTAGTTGTAGGAACATTTGAGTTTGACATCACGTGAACAGAGAAATAAACATTTCTAACTAAATAAAATGCATCAGTGAGTTGTATGATAACGTTTGCAGAAACAAGAGTGTAAAACATAATCAATTATTCTCTTTTGACGATCTTACACAAAACCAAGCAATTGTGATATCAAGTAGGAACATATGCAATAAGGCAAAAAGGCCTTTATTTACTGAGTGTCACAAGCTCAAATGCACAAAACTACAGCAGCCGAGAGATGAAGTGTAAACCTGCTGCAGTGCTCTAGTGTGAGTTCAGTCACAGATCAAGCCTGCATGAGGAGCGAGTCTCTTCCGTCCACATGCGCTCAGGAATGCTCACTTGTCAGTGTGCAGAGAAAGCCCCTGAAAGCGATTCATCGGAGCGAACAAAGAGAATTTCACAGGACTCACAGAGCGTTTCTCCCAGCAGACATTAGCATGCAAATAGTGGTCCGGGAGGCTTAACACGGCAGGCCGGGGTCTCCCCAAACAAGCGGCCGTATTCAGCGGAAGCATGGGAACGGGACCGTCCCGGCGTCTCCGGGGTCTCACACCATATAGACCGTATGAAGGAAGTCATGCTGTGAGGAGCCTGAAAGAGCTTTGATAAGGTGTTCAGACGGAGAAACAGCAGTCATCTGAGATGACTAGAATTAGACGTCTCTGGCTAAACCTGCATTTCCATGATGCGGAAAATGAAAGACAGAATACAATCATAAAAATAGAATTTACTGTAGAATTCACAAACTTTGGATGAATAAATGAAAATTAGGGCTTTATCGAATGACTAAATGGACTAGTGTCAAAATAAGTTTGGTTTAAGTTGAAGAAATAGTGAAAGAAATATCTTACTATTGAACAGCAGAATGTGCTTCTCAAAGTAAGAATGAAAAAAATTTATTAATAAAACGTTATTTTCAAAGAATATCACTTATTTTTTCTTTATTTTAACAGTAAACATCTTTTGTGCAGCACTTCTTTTGGACTAAACATAAAAGGAAGTGTTACATTTTCATTTGATTACATAAAAAAAAAATCAGTTCGATTGCAAATGTTTTGTACCTTCATTTGATTACCACCCTTTTTGATAAACACAGGATTTCTGAAAAAATTCCATTTCATAGAGGCCTATTATTGTAAAATGTTTCATATTTATTGCATTTTTACTGAATTACTGCATTAACACCAGTGTTATTTTAGAATAACTCAAGAGATACCATTACATTTTTACTAATATTTTGAATTAGTTTGTAGTTTTATGTTATAAGCTCAAATGCACAACACAGATGTGCCCAAACTATTTCAGCCTAGAAATTAACTGCATATTTTAAAATCATTTTATAATTTTTAATATTTAAAAAAATTTTGTACAATTTGCAACACAATTCTAAAAATGTAAAATGTAAAATTGTATTAATTCAGTTGATTAGATTTGCTTTTTGGTTATTTAAAAAAAAAAAGGTAATTGACCATGTTTTTGGAGTACTAAAATCTAATTTAACCATTAAAACAGAAGCCAGACAAATTTTAATAAGAATTTGAGGGGAAAAAATTGGATTTCATTCATAGTGCCCAAAAATTATAATTTTTGTTAAACTTCTATTAATTGTATGTTTCAATAGATATAAGTAAGATATAAACAGATATAATAGATATTCAATATAAATAAATAGATTTCAATAAATAGATTTAAAAAAAAGAAGAAATGGAATCCAGAAAAAATAGAATAATTTGGGA
>NW_015510047.1:0-1025 GCF_001515645.1 Sinocyclocheilus grahami
AACCTAATCTATAAAAACTGTGTGCAAACTATCTATTTAAAGACTTTTAAACACTCTAGTACAGCATACTATTGTAAATTAATGTTTAACTATGTAGTTAGAGAACAAAAGCCAACTTTCGAAATGCTTTCCAATGCGCATTCAGTAGTATGCAGCTATATTCAGCAGTAATACTGTTGGATTGCATTAGTGTCAGACGCAGCCTCATTATTAAATAACTTTTCTTTCTAAATATTATCTACATTACCACTTCAGTCGTTTCAAGAACCCTCTGCCTAAGTAAAGCTAATGATTAATACAAGAATAGACGTAGCTTATTATAAAATATTAACAAAGAGGTCACAAACTTGAGTTGTCGTCATCATCGGCGAAGGTCACTTGGAAAGAGTGTCCATTATTCAGGATGTCCAGTGAAGTGGAGGGGTCGTACTGCAGTTTAAGCGGTTTCAGTGATTCAGCATAAGATGCTCCAGCGGTTTGAATGTCTATTGGAGACTGGCGAGGTCCATTAGCAATAGGGAAGTTTTCACACCATTTGTCGGGTCCTGCAGTGGAAGGTGATACAGAGGGTAAACAATATGCATCTGGGACAAAAATACATTTACAGGACATTCAATTTGATTTTAAATACCAAATTCTGCACATTTGAGCAGGGCTATAACTAGCGTAGACATCGATCCAATATTTAGATTATATGTATTTTTCAATGGTTTCTTTTAAAAATACAACAGTTGCTGAATATCCCTACATCCTTGCCTTTAAGGCAAAATCAAATAAAAATTATATTATAAATGCCTTTATGTTCAAAATAAGTATGCGTCTGAGACAACATGTACAAAAAAAAGAGAAACTAATGATATCTTTTTAAATATATTTATGTACATTTAAAGTATGCATTTGAATTGCAGTGTCCAAGGTATTATCTACATTTGGGATTAAATAAAAAATCCACAATTATGTGAAGAAGAAGAAAAAAATACCCTTACATCACTGCTTTTAAGAATAATAATAATAATTATATTAAA
>NW_015510047.1:1035-1450 GCF_001515645.1 Sinocyclocheilus grahami
GCCTTCCGTCAGAGCTAATGCGGGCAAACACAGATAAAATTAATACATGTGATGTCAAAGTCTGTTACATGCTGTGTATACAGTAGGTTACAATTGTTAAACATGCTAAACATGGTTAAACTTGCTACACAGGTTACATCTACTGACTCTGTCAAAGTTCACATGAATCACACTTGTAACAAACCATTCACTGCTTAGCAGCTTAAGTGCTTTTTTTTTGTGTGTGTGAATTCCCACAATTCTAAGCAAAAGTAGCTGTGTCACAGAGGATGGGATAGCTGAAGGGTCAAGGTGTTGTTCCCTGATATTTTCACACATAGGCTTTACACCTGCTTAGACATGCAATAAAATAAACTATAACCTATAAATAAACCTAATCTATAAAAACTGTGTGCAAACTATCTATTTAAAGACT
>NW_015510047.1:2379-3663 GCF_001515645.1 Sinocyclocheilus grahami
CTAAAATGCTAATTTATATGCATAGTTACGCATGTAATATACGTAAAATCTGTACATTTTGCACTTGTCATTGATAGTGCTGGCTGTGCAGCAGCCAAGGTGAACATGTCTTAGTTGCAAAGAGGGCAAATGCAGATAACGAGGCAAAAAATAAAAAGACATATATTTACATAGCCTATGAAATCACACATGAATTATTAAAATCATAATTACATGGGAGGTCATACCGTTATGGTCTGCATATCCCCATGCGTTAGACATTATGACAGCTGCGCAGCAAGAATCTTCAAGTGTCCTGAAGCAGTATCAGTGTCCTCTGACAGATGAGCTGGAGGTTTATATAGCGGCTCCCTGGACGCTGTTTGCCCACATGATACGTATATTAAGTGTGATCAGCAGCAGGAGGAGCTACAGAGAGATCGATAATGCGCGCTCTCCTTCTCTCTCGGAATGCGGGATCTCATCGGTGGGAATCTTCTGCTTTGATCTACTGCTATATGTGATTATACGTATACGTTCTGTGATTGCGTAATCAGATGCTTGTGGCGCGCTGGTTCTAATGACAACGAGTGCTGTAATGATGCATCACTCTAGCAGAGCGAATGAATGGTGGTTTTGCGCAACACTCCGCTACTTTAGCTGGTATTCGACGCTTTACAAAGAAAGATCTCATGACTGAAGACAGATATATGGAAATGTGTTTTTTTTAAACGGGCTGCCTTACTCAAATGATGAATGTAGTACTGGCAACATATTGCATTTAGGCTATGTACGTGTGTCTATCACAAACACCCACAGACACACTAATAATAGCCAGTGTATTTTGTGTAAAGTTATTATTAGCATATTATAATTGTGATTACTATTCATTATAGGCTCAAGAATAAAAAATATGCTATAAAATATGAACTAAGATTTGTAGATATACAGTGAAGAATACAGTGAAAATAGCTTGTAATTTCTGTAAATATTGAAAATAATGCTATTTTAGTCGTGTATTATTTTAGTATTTTAATTAGCGTGAATATTATTTGTAGCCTAAATGCATATGCATATATAAAGTTACGAATGTTCTGAATTTGTAAAGCTCTTTATCAATTTACTTGAATCTGAACTTGCTATATAAAGGGATTTGATTGCCATCTGGTGGTCGAGAGTCGAAGCTACTATCAACCACGAAATTTCTAATATATGAACAAATGAGTAAATGCCTGTTTTATAAAGAAGGGCCAAATGTAGCCTGCATATTTGTCTCGTAAGTATATGTGTAGACCAAATATGAAT
>NW_015510047.1:4844-6064 GCF_001515645.1 Sinocyclocheilus grahami
TGCAGAGTTAAATGGACAAATAAAGTGCAAATTCTCAATACTTTGTTCCAACATGTTTATCTCAATAAGTAGTGACCAAAGTGACCTTATTTCAAGTTTTCGCTGATGAACTTGTACAGTGAAGGAAAAGCACAGAAGTCACAGCAGACACTACGCTTTTCTATTCATGGAATAGATGCAAAGTTTTTATATTTAGCTGTATTTGTTTTGTTAGACACGTTTAATTCATAATCGAGTGTCACCAAATTGGGATCCAGCCGCATACTGGTCTCCGTCTGTCGATGTTCGGATCTGTCGCTCAACTGAGATTTTAGACGTCCACATTGCGGCTTCATTCATTGAGTTGAATTGTCATCAGAAAGTCTACAGGACAAATATGGCCAAAAATAAACAGAGAGGCAAAAAGCAGCAGAATGTATTTCAGGTTGCGACTAAACAGTCAAAACCCAAGACCAAAGCGAAACCCGTCAAGACCTCCCTGAAACATGTGAGGTCAAGTTTTGTTTACATCAGTAATGCACCATTTAGGACTGAACACAGTTTTAGAGATTTTGAATATAAATAAGCTGATATTCTTCCCGCAGATAAACACTTTGAGAAATGAAAAAGTGGAAAGCTTAAATCAGATGTTCACAGAAGTACAGCGAGATCTAAAAAGTATATCAAAATCAACATCCAGTGAACCCAAAAAAGGACAGAAAGTGAGTTTTTTTTTTGCTTTTTCCCCCTTTTTTGTAGCTTTAAATTTGATAACTATATAACAGTGACGTTTGGCAGTAATGTACTAATAATAAACAATCACAATGTTCAAATTCATTGATGCATACAACTTTACTTTTTGTAAAATGTTTAGCATAAAGTGTTTTTGTGCTTTGTCTCTAAATGTCACTGTCATGTTTTGTGATCAAACGCAGTGACATTTCATGCCTCGTGTCCAAATACATTTTGTACTGTACATACTTTGTGTGGACCGTCATATCTCGGGTAAACTGTATATTTCAGGTGGTCAGAGAAGCTCCGCAGGAAGCTGTCAATGTGGATAATGCTGCACAGCTTTTCTCTCAACTCTAGAAGACCATTTTTTTTAACATGCAGAAATGGACTAATCACAGACACTTCATACCTAAATCCTCTAACAAAAACAGTTCATAATGACTGCTGATCATCAAAATCAACTACATGATTTCTATTGCCCTCGTTGGACTGTTTTTTTTTTTTTT
>NW_015510047.1:6074-7087 GCF_001515645.1 Sinocyclocheilus grahami
AATGAAATTATAATTTCATTTTAAAGCAAAGCCACCACAATGCACCTCTTTTTACTTTGAGATAGTTCTGAGGTTAAATACAGTTTTAAAACCATAAGATATAGTTTAGATATAGTTTAGTAGTTACACAAACCCAAATAGGAAATAAAACAGTTACACCTGAAACATTGGTGTCTTATTTAAGAGCAGTCAGTGCAATTTGGGAAAGAAATAAATCAAATCTGTAAGTGTGTGCAAATATTCAGATGTAACCCTCTTTTTAATCTTTAACATGTTCAGAAGTAACTAATTCAATTACACATTTTTTCTGTAATAGATTACAGTTACATTTATTAAATTACGTAATTCTATGATATGTAAGTAGTTACTCCCCAACACTGCTTACAGGTTTTTGGAAACACAACATAGTAGTTCTCGCACAAATTAAAATCCTTATGTTGTTCCAAACCCTATATTAAATGGAACTCATGATTAAAATGGAATTAATTTTCATATTCGAGCAATGGTTCTCCTTTAATTCCTAAATTTGTCTTGAGTCCTTTATAGTGCTGAATTATGATCACAGAAAAAAGAACACGAGTTTGAGAACAAATAAAATTGATGATCGAGATTTATTTGTGTATGTGTATTATATAGATTGTTTTATTCAGCAAGGATGCATTACATTTATTAAAAGTAAAGCTCTTTATAAAAGATTTCTGTTTTGTATAAATTAGGTTTTAAACTTTCTATTTGTCAAAAATCTTGAAAAAAAATGTCATCATGTTTTCCACAAAAATATGAAGCAGCACAATTGTTTTTAATAATGATAATAAGAAAAAATGTTTCATTAACACCATATCAGCATATTAGAATGATATCTGAAGAATCGTGTGACAATGAAGACTGGCGTAATGATGCTGAAAATTTAGCTTATAGAAAACAGAAAACCGTTATTTTAAAGTGTGTTAATCACAGTAAAAAATTACCATGAATTTAACGGTAAAAGACTGTAAAAATGGTACAGTAAAAAC
>NW_015510047.1:12630-13170 GCF_001515645.1 Sinocyclocheilus grahami
ACATCATGGAGACGTCTATTTGACGTCTGCATTTACATCTGGAAGGCGTATTAGAGTGTTTGCTCATCTGTAATAGATCTATAAGACGTTTCCTATCAGAGGTCAAATAGACATTTAGAAAATGTCTTTAAGATGTTTATGATTTGGAATGTATGTAAAACTGACATCTTAAAGACGTCTTTCAGATACACAGCAGCTGCTTTCCAGATGAAGTGATATTTTACAGACATCTTGCAGACGTACCTGTGCTATCTGGGAAATTTCCAAAACTACACAGCGCGAGACACTTAATCGGTCAATAGAGATTTTTTGAGAGGCCCGAGGTTGTGTGTGCACTTCAAGCTCTTATAGGCCTGAGCCGAGCTCATTTCACACACCAATGACTCACTGCTCACCACAGACATACATAATTATAGACAGTCTGGTGATTAACCCTACGTCCTCTCCTCTTCACATCTCGTTATACCCTGAATGCCACCAAGATGAAAAAGGTGTTGCTTTTGTTCACATTAAGACTCAAATTGATTTAGCTGCTCCAGA
>NW_015510048.1:0-618 GCF_001515645.1 Sinocyclocheilus grahami
CAAAACCTGTGCATTTAATATGAGTCATGTTTCATCTGAATTCCACAAATCTTGCTAAACTTAATCTGGCAAAAACTAGTTTGTTTTCTTTGAAAGCACTCATTGTAGCAGCCTGAGAACTGGGATAAGGGCCACATTTACACTGTCAGCTAGGGGTGTGCAATATGTAGGGTATATGATACTATCATAAATATTGTTTTAATGATGATATTGGGGGCAGAAAATGCCCCATATGTGTTTTTGTTTTATATGTATATCATATTATATAGTTCAGCAACATCACATGAACAAGAGTGCTGTTTTGCCCCAATATCAGTACAACTGCAAATGTGATATTGATTTTCTACAACAGTTCAATAAACAAGTTAATATTGTGAGTTACTGTGTATTAATATTGTCTGTTTTTGCTCTGTTTTGTCATAGAAAATTGTTCTAAACAAAGATAAAGCAGAACCGTTGCACATCTCCGTGTAACACAGCAGTGTTGTGTTACTGAATGAATCCACATGGTTAACTAATCGGTTGAGCAGATGATTCAATGATCCTTTCTGTCAAGGGTCGGTAAGGGGCACAGTGGAAAAACCGGGTCTGGGTCCAAATGCAGGTGAAAACCTCTTT
>NW_015510048.1:2396-3591 GCF_001515645.1 Sinocyclocheilus grahami
TTTTTTTTTTTTTTTAAATAGATGTTTTCTGCTCTTGCCCAATCATGATTTCTTTACACAATTCTTTAATTACCTCAGCCTGCTTCAGGATTCAGTTTTCCAAAATGTTCTGATTGGTCAAGCAGACAGGTGGTCTCTCGCCCACATACAACCCTTCCTCCTCCAGGTAACGGGGACGCACGGTCTCTGGCAGCTTACTGGAAGCAGGAACTGCGTGACGCATGGAATACCGATCATCTGACCTGCTATAGGAGGGTTAAGCTGAAGGACTGAAGAGTGCTGCTGTTTCTGTACCTGGCCTCATGCTGGGAACAAACAGCGTCTCTCGCTCCCTCTGCAGTCACCTGCTGTAGCCTATATATTCCGCACTCTTCACTTCCAGGAAGTCCTGTGCTGATTGGTCAATGATGAACAAATCCTCCTTCTTGTCTCTGACCAGAGGAGCATCTTCATCCTAAACAGCCATTGAATTACATTAAGGGTAGTTGATATAAAAATTTCAAGCAGTGTAGCACGCTATATTTAGACTAAAACTATGTTTTCTTCTAAGAGCACATTTTATGATCTAATATTAATTGAGAGACTACATTAATTTGTAAATAAATATAAAAAAATATATATATATTTATACAAATTAAAAAATATATTTTTTACAAATTAAAATGTAAAAAAAAAAAAAATAAAAATCACTGTCACTGCGCAATAAACTGCTAAAAGGTGTTTAAAATGGTGAAAAATAAATGGTGACCAGTAACAAAAATATGGGTAAATACATGGGCTTTACAGTAAGGTCAAATTAGTTAATGTATTAATTAATATTTACTAAAAATTTGCAATACAGTTATTACAGTATTTATTAGTAGTAGTTATAGTCGCCATAATACAAGAGTTGCATAAACACCAAACAAAAACCAAGCATGCAGAATTTATTAATCTTTGTTAACGTTAGTTAATAAAAACACAACTAGTCATTTTTAGTTCATGTTAGATAAAGTCCATGAAATAATGTTAACAGATTCAACCAACTTTTGATAATGTATTAGTGCTGAAATTAACATGATCTAAGATTAATAAAGCTTTTATAAGGTGTTTGTTTTGTTTTGTTTTGTTTTGTTAGCTCATGTTAAATGCAGTTAACTAATGCCAACACATTGAACCTTACTGTAAAGTATTACCACAAAATGTATATATATAT
>NW_015510048.1:9265-12324 GCF_001515645.1 Sinocyclocheilus grahami
TTGAATTGAATTGAAATAGTGTCTAAAAATGTGATATTCATGGCGTGAGAAGCTGAAAAAACAAACAGCACGACCCGATCCAAGATAGCACCATTAATCGATGTTACCGTAGCTGCTAGTTGTAGTCTTCCGCCAATGTATCCATGTAGTTTGTATCTGCATGAATTAAAAACCCAGAGAACAGACTGTCAGCCCAGCCGGGGTCAGCAAACAGGCCATTCTGGTCCTTGTAGAAGATCTCCAGCCACACCTCATCCTCTGGGTTGAGAAACATCACTGTTGAGCCAGATGCCACATCGTGGTTCCCTGTGTTGGCATCAAAAGTCTTTATCCGGAACTGTCCGTTCTGAACCAAGCCAATGGCCAGGTGCTTGTTGGCAAGAGTGATGTCATAAGAAAAGTAGTATGTTCCTGGGTAAGCACAGATGAATTTTCCCGTCTCTGGGTTGTAGTGGCCGCCCTCATTAAACAGGACTTTGTTGAATTTGATAGGTGCTTGCTCAGTGGGATAGCTACTGGTGATACCTACAGAGAAAGCGGATTTGGGAACCAAACTTCCACATTTGCAGATGCCTGGTTCTCCCGGAGGACCTCGTTGGCCCTTGTCACCCTTCTGTCCGAGACGTCCTGGAGGACCAGGAAGCCCTAATTCTCCAGGATCCCCTTCAGGTCCACGTTTCCCAATGAAACCTCTCTCTCCACATTCTCCGAGTTTTCCAGTTGGCCCGACTCTACCTCTGAGACCTGAAACATACATATTTTAAGCCAGAATCCTTTCAAACAACATCCCAATTGCACTGGCCCCGTCTGAAATGATTTAGATCAAATAATCATTAGTAAAAAAACATCATACTCAGACTGTAACATATTTTGATGTGGATGTGGTTGGAAACGATAAAATGCAATGATGTCTATCTTTCTCTAACTCCGATTTCTCCCAGGACTAGAAATCTGCCATTCACATCATAAAAATTCCTTCAGGTCTTTATTCTGTAAGATATCACTCATCCTTAACAGGATGTTTATCTGTCTGTGATTTCTCACAATGTGATAACCTGTCATTACTTACCAGAAAATGTACTGAAGCAAACATCCAGACATGTTCTACCGCGCATGTGTCAAACTAAACTCTGCAAGAAAGTGGACCTCGAGGACCAGAGTTGAGAACCCTTGCAGTAGAACAGGGGTGTCAAATTCAGTTCCTGGAGGGCCACTGTTCTGCACTTCTAGTAACCCTGAATACCTTTATTAGCTGGATTAGGTGTGTTTAACTGGGGAGCTGAACTCTACAGGACAGTGGCCCTCCAGGAACTGAATTTGACACCCCTGTTCTACTGCAAGGGTTCTCAACTCTGGCCCTCGAGGTCCACTTTCTTGCAGAGTTTAGTTCCGATCCTAATCAAACACACCTGAACCAGCCAATCAAGATCAAGCTATATCTGGATCAAGAGTAAAGCTAAAGACTAAAATTGTACCAAAGAGCAGAATGAGGAGAAAAACCTAGAACAGGGTTCCTCAAATCTGTCCCTGGAGAGCCACTGTCCTGTAAAGTCTCTCATTTCGAAGGCTGTGCCTTCTGGACGTCACATTTGTCAGCTGCATGAGGATGTCTCATTTCAGAAAATTCATTAATTACTGTATTTCTTTCTTACTTTGTAATGTAATGATGACTTTTCTGTATTGAGGCAGCCTCAATAATGTATGCTCCCGACAAATGTGACTTGTGAAGGGCACAGCTATTGAATTGAGACACTGCAAGAGTAGCAGGTAGGTGAGTTTGATCAGGGTTTAATCTAAACCCTGCATGGCAGCGTCCTTTCAATGTCAGATTTGAGGAACCTTGACCTAGAATCATTTTCAGTTAACTTTAGCGGCAAACATTTTGTGATCTTTCACACCATTCTAGACTAGCTTTGCCTGAAAAACCATTCAGTTGGTTAGGTAATTCCTCTACCTGGTTCTCCTTTTTCTCCCTTTTCCCCCTTCCGCCCTTCCCTCCCATCTCTTCCTGGGATTCCGACATGGCCATCCTCCCCACGAGGCCCAGGGGGTCCGGTCTTTCCCAGTGCTCCTGGTTGACCTGGAATGCTGCAAATAAACTTTGGATCTGGCCTCCAGCATCTGACCCATAATGCACTGGGAAAGGCAGACCACACCCACAATCGTCCACATCCTCAGACCTAAGCACAAAAATAGAAGAGTAAGGATTAAAAAGAAACCAAATTGTTGACCCAAAATGAAGAATTTTCATTTTTGGCTGAACACTTCCTTTAAGGCTGTGACACACGCCGTTGGCAATAGTCAGACCCCATCAGTGGCTCTGATTGGCTGTTCAGCTTAGTGACCCTGTTGAAAAAAAAACAGCATATGCTGGTTTCTTCAACAGGGGAACCAGTGCATGAGAAGAAAAATCGAAAAAGCAAAAGCACACACAGAAGGCTCTTGTCATTTTACATCTTCATCATATCTGAGCTTTCCAGTCCGTGAACGTTTTCATAATGTCATAGCCATCTGGAATTAAGCAAGTGTAGACCAGCTGATCAATATTACTCATATTAAAAATGGTAAGTTCAGATGACTGCCACCTGCTGGTATGGAGAGCGGTTTCCTCATGTGAAGGCGCAGACCATACATGTGTTCAAGCTCAACATTTTGGCCTAGCCACAGGCAATGCAAGACAACAATGCCATCAGCTTTCATCACCGCTTGTTCTATCATGTCAGTTTGGTGTGTCACAGGCTTTAAACAAGACTACTGCTCTCATAACAGTATACAAGGAATAAGAAGTGTCTCAATTCCGGAACAACAAACTGTTCCACATTAAGAGGAAGAGGATGATTCTGTCTTTGAACTTCATAACAGATCGTTTTATTGTTTTGACTGTTTGCTGACCACACATACACACTGATATTATTTGTAATTTGTGTATTAAATTGCAAAAAATGCAAATCTTATATAAAATCTTAAACATGTATATATACGTTAACTGCATGTGTTTATTATTAGCTTTTTATTGGATCATATCAGGGAAAAGATGATGTTATAAAATTGAAACATCT
>NW_015510048.1:12373-13150 GCF_001515645.1 Sinocyclocheilus grahami
TGGATCATATCAGGGAAAAGATGATGTTATAAAATTGAAACATCTACTAAAATAGATTTCAGATCAACAGGGGAAACCCGCCAGAGCCAAGTTTATATGCTACATAAATGAAGCACAATACTGAGACTCTTGAAAATGAAGAACTTGTCCAGTCTTGAAAGAGATGAAAACAGTGATAGAATAACACATGCATTGTACTGTACTTAAAACAAGACTGCACAGCTTCTCGGCACGTTTTCATTAGGAAAATTACTACAGGATAAGTTTATTATATTTACACATCTGACTTCATCCATGCCAAGTATTCCAAGATCACATATTGTGTCCTAACAAATTCAGATATGAATTTGTGTGCATGTTCAATTACAGTACCTAAACCATGTGTATACATGTGTCCACAAATACTCTTGCGGGGCTTTGTGTGTTTTGACACGCATGCACTCAGATGCATGGTATGCGGCAGAAGTCATCTTATTTATCTTGCTGATTGATGATATGGTAATGAGTCTGAGGCTCTGATCCAGCTCATTCCAGAGCTACAACATCACTGAATTACATCGGAAAGCAACATGATCGTAAGAAGCTGAAAATATTGATTCTAGTATCAAATGATTGTCATAAGTTGTTGTATATGTTAATACTGCCAAAATAAATGTTGTCTTATTTTTCAGTAAAAATAAGCATCCTTAAAATAAGATAAATGTATTTATTGCATTAAATTTTGCATGGCCAGCATACGACAGCGTGTTCCAGTTCCTGCCAATATCCAGCAACTTC
>NW_015510049.1:0-1023 GCF_001515645.1 Sinocyclocheilus grahami
CACACACACACACACACACACACTGTGCTCTTTGAATGGTCTCTCTCCTGTATGAAAACATGTCCTTGGTTCTGTTGCCATGGCCAGTAACTAACCTGTTCTCACCCTCACAAGCATGAGGTTTCTCTCTCTTCTTTCCAAAAACTTTCCTAACTACCAGGCGCATCTTTCTTACTTTAGTTAACAGTTTTAAATGGTCTCTCTCCTTCCTTATTTTATATTTCATCACTATACTGCTTTCTATACCGGTCCATCCTCCTCCACAAATCAGTAGCACTCTCTCCTTCTCCTCCTCCCGCTCCCTCGTGCACTCACTCATCCTGCCATCCTGCCGGGCAGCAGTGCCTGCTGGCACGTTGGCAAGCTGGTGTCGCGACGGGCATGAGCCAGCGAGGACAGCAGGTGATACAGATTTGCGGAAAAGCAGAATTAGAGGTGCGGGAACCACCGAGGGGGAGCACTCACGCAGAAAATGGGAAGTCAGGGAATAAGGAAAAAAAGGAACACTTAAAAGTTAAAACTGATTTAATGAAGCTACTGTAGAACTTGATTATAAAGTAAAATAAACAATATAAAATAAATTAATTGAATGAAAACAACAGAAAAACAGAAAAGCCAACAGTCACCTTGCGTAAGTACTTTTGTGTAGTTTTGTCTATTGACGATTGTTCACACAGAGTGCTGCATGGATGACATATTTTTGTTGGCCAAAACCCAGAAACAAGTTAGCATTTTAGCACTTTCGGTCTCATTGTCTTGAGGTCAATGTTTTTTTTTTTTTTTTTACTGGGATTTTGGTTAAATGCCTAAACACAAGCTAAGATTTTTTTTCATGTTTTATTCTACTACATAAATTACGTTTTTTTTTAAATAATAAAATAAAAATTATGTTATTTAAAAAAAAAAAGAAAAGCTTTTACTTGTCTTGAAAAAGGCAATTGCTAACAAGTGGCTAAAGGTTTTTGGGGACATTAAAACTAGGGTGACCATACGTGCCATTTTACCAGGACGCGTCCTGGCCAG
>NW_015510049.1:6218-13142 GCF_001515645.1 Sinocyclocheilus grahami
GATCTCACAAAGTTCTGTTACTTATGACCAATGAATCTCTCTATATAGTGCGCAATCAATCTATTATTTACATCATGTATACACTCTGCATGTTATAATAAGAGGATTCGACTGTATAACTCAGCACGGAACAAAAACTGGTGTGTGTTGCAGCCTTTAGGTATGAGACAAAACCAGCGTGTACTGACATGAGGATGATGAAAGTGTTTTCATTTGAGTAAATCTTTTAAGTGCCTTTAAGTGTTAATTGAATATGTACAATTTCTCATGTGGTAACATCTAATTTATTTGATTTTATTCAACCCAAAAACGATAATCTAATTAACCTACATTACGTTACAGTAATAAAATACAATTTAAGGGTTAGATCAGGTAGAAATAGCTCCCTAAGATAACATTTGCAGGTTTGCACTTCTTAATACCTTAGATCTTAAAACCATAGATTCTACAATATTTTTTTTTCTCATCATGCTCATCATGCTCATTTTGGTTATTTTGCGGTCACCCTCTTTTGAAGCAGAGCTCCAGCCTGGCCCCCCATTTAAAATGCTCTAGACACGTCCCTGCTTAGAACACTAATATGTTGCATTATTTCTAATATTTCTTTGAGCAATAAAACCAGTGTTATCAGATGATTTGACATTACTTGCCACGGTAAATAGAAGCCTGTTCTGCCTTTTTGGGCTGTTAGTTGCTTTTCAGGGGTTGTCCACAGAACTCTAAAACATAGTTTGCATTTTTGCATTCTGGTTTGCTGGAATATTCTTTAAATATAATAAATAATTGTGTGTCTGATTGGTCCAAACGCTACAGCTAGTCAGCTAGTATCCTAGCAATGCCCCACAACTACATTTCAGACTATTTAGCAGCGGCATAGTAATGTCAGGTCAACTGCTTAGCAACATTTTAAAAATCACTCCAGGACACTAGAATAGGTGGAATATAATAGAGACACACTGAAAGCCACATAGCAACGCCCTAGCAACCACATAACAACTAAAAACCATTTAGAGCATCTTAGCATCTGCATAGTAGTGCCCTGGCAACCAGAACACCATAATAGGGTGAATATAACAGAGACACATAGGAACCCCCCTAGCAACGCCCTAGCAACCACACAGCAACATGCTAAATGATTGAAAACACCTTAGCAACCGCATAGCAAAGTTCTGACAACCACTCTAAACAACTCAGCAACTGCATAGCAGCACCTTAGCAACCAACCAGAATCTGGGGTAAGTCTTTGAGGCTAGTAGGGAAACCACCTAACAAGACGATGCCTATCACTGTCATAGAGACACGTAGCACATAGCAACCCTATAGTAAGTAACCACATAGCAATGTGCTAAAAAATCTTTCAAAATACCTTAGCAACTGCATAGCAGTGCCCCGATAAGCCCCCAGAACACCAACATAGAGGCAATATCATAAAGACACTACCTAGCAACCACATTGCAACATGCTAAAAAACCAACCCTAGTACTGTGGCAGGGTTTTGAACAGGAAAGCAGCACTCTGAAATCTAGTTTTAAGAGGAAAGCTGTTTCTAGCTGCCACAGACAGCAGAGAGGCATGTAGAGATCACATTGATGGGTTGTAGCAAATAAATGTTAAAGACAGATAGACAGAGAGAAGCATGATGGCCCACGAGTGAAAAAGCAAGACACTGAAAGTGAGAAACTGGCAGTGAGGAAGGGAAGAGCGCAAGAGTGAATGAGTGAGTGAGAGAGAGAGGACAGGCGGCTGTAATTGGCAGTCATTCTTTTTTGGAGAAGGCCGCTGGCTTTAATAGGCTCTGTTGGTGACTCAAGCAGTGAGGTGAAAACTGTATACACACACACACACATACACACAAGCACCCATCCCCCAGATCTGGGAAGTGCCTGATCGCCCCTCTCACCTCCCATTGCCCTGCACCATACTATCAGAGCCAGAGAGAAAGAATGCTCATGTTGTATTACAACACTAGCAAATATAACCTCACAAACCCTCACTGAGAAAAAAAACATTCTGAATTCATGTTAATGATAATGTTAAATAGGTTTCACTCCAGTTTTGACATACCTGTTGTATATGCAGCGGCCAAGCAGTGCAAGACTAATGTAGATTTGTGTGTATGTGTGTGTACGCATGTTTGGCTGTAATAGGGTGTAATTGTTGAATGGCCCATTATTCCCGTTGGTAAATGCTGTGTATTGATTGGTTTAGAGGAGACTGTCGGATAGTGGCCGTGTCCAGTTAGGAGTGAGACGGACCTCTCACAGTTTGCGAGGCTAAAAAACATGACATCTTCATGTGTGAAGGGTCCACAAGATGTGTGATTTCAACACTGAGCACATCTGAGTTTATTAACCACATCACCAATAACTGAACTGTAGGTTTTTTAAAGGAATAGTTCATCCAAACATATGAGTTGTCACTAAAAAAGAAGATATTTTGAAGGATTTTTAGACATTTTTACTTTAAAACAAGTAAAAAAAAAGATATACAATGAGACTTGTTTCTAGTAACCATGGCAAAAACAACAACAACAACAACAAACCTCACTAATTCACACTAAGAACAATAACAACAGTTTTAATAATCATTCTAATTCTGTGAGAATTGTCTATAACTATAAAGTTAACAACATGGAGGAATGATATGATTGGAATCACTTTCAGAACGATTTTTCTCCAGCTAATGAACGATAAAAACATTGAAAGCTAATCAGATCTATCCATCCATCTGGCTTTAAAGAGCTTGAGCATTTAAAGCAACATAACATGCAGTGTACGCTTAAAATAACGTAAATAAAGAATACAGAAAATAAAATTGGAATGACTTGGGGGTGAATAATGTTGTCATTTTGAGTGAAATATCCCTTTAATGCCTCATTATGAAACCAAAGCCATATGTTTAGGAAAAATCAATCAACCAATGAGTGCTGTTTAGACACTGAGACCAAAGGTCATGAGGCAATAAAACTAGCTCCTACTATAAACAACAAAGCCGTCTATAATACAAGCGCACAATGCTGTTAATCAGTGTCACATTGTTGATTATAATGAGACTAAGCTAGTTGTATTTTGATGTAGTTGTCACGTCACATCACAACACAACACAACACACTCACAGTATGTGTTAAAAAGGTAATTTGCAGTGTAAACAGTCGATAGACCAACAAAAAAAAATCTCTGGACAAATGCCCACTAGGCCAGATAGGAATATAATAGTATAACCTACTATGCTGACATTTTGTGTGCGATTTAATATTTTGTGGAAGATGTTGTCTTTGTTGCACATTTAACAAAGGAGTGAAAATATAGAGAAAAGGTCGCAGGAGATTCAGCTCGGCGTCAGCTGTGCGGCTTGCAAGTTTGCGGTGCGGAAGGGGGGGGGGGGGAATTAGATGGCTTCCTCTCCGAAAGAGACCTGAGCGTGGCCAGCAGCGTTTCCCTGCCACCGTACGCAATTAAAGCCAAACACTGCCTGGACAAAGGGGGGGTTGAGAGGGACCGGCAATCTCGAGGAGAGGAAAAGAAATCTTTCTTTCCATCTGTGGTGATAGTCCTCTCCTAAGCCTCCATTCTGGTAGATTGGCCTGTGAAAGCACTGTCACCATGTGAGGTTTCACTTCAAAAAGATCTATATTTTTGCAGATAGAGACAAAATTACACGTCCGTTTGAAACGGCACAGTTTTTCCAGTGTGTGCTTAAAAGAAACTCAAATGACAGCATCAGTGTGTTTCTATTTCTGTGAATTAGTGGTTGATTCTTCAAATTCATAAAATGGCTCTATATTCTGACTGGACGAGACACTGTAAATAGACCAAAATTATGTTGCGTGCACGTCATTGTTGGAATTACCGTAATTACGGGAAAATGAGAACTTAGAGATTCTGCTAAGGGCTGTTTATGTCCTTAGACTCTAAATTATTTGTTACCATGGCAACTAACACCAACTTGGATCCATGTGCAACTTTGTTGGTGTTGTTTACAGCAAAATAAGTAATCACTCAATTGACCTTTAAGCTGTTGCATTTAACAATGCCTAAGAAATGCCGAATACAATAGCATATCAAATAGATGTGTACCTAATTACTTTTAACCTTTTGAGGTTGCTGCCATTTTTGTTGTTTTACCATGTCACAATGGATCTTTTAGGTCTTTGATAAAGAAGATGCACTGCCTGTACCATTGAGATGATAATGCTAACATAGCTTCCTTTAGGGAAACCTGTTAGGAAACAGTCATCATTTTTCCAAGGTTGGTGCAACTACACTCTTAAAAATAAAGGTGCTTCAAAAGGTTCTTCAAGCGATGCCATAGAAGAACCATTTTTGTTTCCACAAAGAACCATTCAGTCAAAGGTTCTTTAAAGAACCATCTCTTTCTTACCTTTTTATAATCTGAAGAACCTTCTTTCGCCACAAAGAACCTTTTGTGAAACAGAAAGGTTCTTCAGACGTTAAATGTTCTTTATGGAACCATTTAGACAAAAAGGCTCTTCTATGGCATCGCGAAGCACCTTTATTTTTAAGAGTGTAGTTCTTCTGAAATGTGATTCATTTTTTGATATGTGATATATTAATGAAACATGATATTTGACAAGAAAGAACAGAGCCAGACCAAATGCATGTTTACTAAAAAGAATGTGTAAATAGCTGTATGATTATTGGTCAAAAACCATACACTCACATAGTTATAAAAAAAAAGTAATCAGTAAAAAAAAACATTTTTGAAAGTAAAAAAAATCAGTAAAACAACTTCTCTTGTTCTCTAAAACTATATTACTTTGTAGAATAATTGTTTATTGTACACTGTAAGACCTAACAAATCTCCTAACTAACACTTTTTAGTTGACTTAATGTACAACAATTGGTTGACTAGAAAACCCCAGTTAAGCTAAATTGATTGTTATGAGTACCAATATGTCAAGCTGTCCTTGCATCATTGAAGACCAGAAGGGCTTTTTTAATTCAGGTGAAGAGTAGGCTTATCTCACTAAATGGAAGCAAGCTGATTATAGTCAACCTTCTCTAATTATTTATTTTATTATTTAATACTTATTTGAGTTAATTGCTTATTGTAAATATGCATTTATTAGATTATTTTATTTAGTGAATTTTTATTTTGTTGTTTTTGTATATAGTTACATTATACAAGTGTATCAACCAGGCCCAGTTCCAGAAGTAAATCTCTGAGGGTGCATCTGAAATTAGTAAGGGTGCTCTAGTCTTAATGCAAATTTTCACATATTTTGTCCCAATCATTGCTATAGTTATCACTACGCCAATCGCTGCTATTTCGAGAGTGAATCCTGCATAAATATGCGGATGCCATTCCCGAAACTTTGCAACGTGTGTGTGTGGCCAAAAAACAAAAGTTCTGCATTTTAAATGGATTATAGCCTAGAAAGCTCGCAAAGAGCGCTCCCTTTATAATCACTAAAAAGCTGTCACTCTTTGTTCATTGTGATCTCACAAAGTTCTGTTACTTATGACCAATGAATCTCTCTATATAGTGCGCAATCAATCTATTATTTACATCATGTATACACTCTGCATGTTATAATAAGAGGATTCGACTGTATAACTCAGCACGGAACAAAAACTGGTGTGTGTTGCAGCCTTTAGGTATGAGACAAAACCAGTGTGTACTGTCATGAGGATGATGAAAGTGTTTTCAATTGAGTAAAGCTTTTAAGTGCCTTTAAGTGTTAATTGAATATGTACAATTTCTCATGTGGTAACATCTAATTTATTTGATTTTATTCAACCCAAAAACGATAATCTAATTAACCTACATTACGTTACAGTAATAAAATACAATTTAAGGGTTAGATCAGGTAGAAATAGCTCCCTAAGATAACATTTGCAGGTTTGCACTTCTTAATACCTTAGATCTTAAAACCATAGATTCTACAATATTTTTTTTTCTCATCATGCTCATCATGCTCATTTTGGTTATTTTGCGGTCACCCTCTTTTGAAGCAGAGCTCCAGCCTGGCCCCCCATTTAAAATGCTCTAGACACGTCCCTGCTTAGAACACTAATATGTTGCATTATTTCTAATATTTCTTTGAGCAATAAAACCAGTGTTATCAGATGATTTGACATTACTTGCCACGGTAAATAGAAGCCTGTTCTGCCTTTTTGGGCTGTTAGTTGCTTTTCAGGGGTTGTCCACAGAACTCTAAAACATAGTTTGCATTCTGGGTGAGGGGTTTGCTGGAATATTCTTTAAATATAATAAATAATTGTGTGTCTGATTGGTCCAAACGCTACAGCTAGTATGAAAACCTCCTAGCAATGCCCCACAACTACATTTCAGACTATTTAGCAGCGGCATAGTAATGTCAGGTCAACTGCTTAGCAACATTTTAAAAATCACTCCAGGACACTAGAATAGGTGGAATATAATAGAGACACACTGAAAGCCACATAGCAACGCCCTAGCAACCACATAACAACTAAAAACCATTTAGAACATCTTAGCATCTGCATAGTAGTGCCCTGGCAACCAGAACACCATAATAGGGTGAATATAACAGAGACACATAGGAACCCCCCTAGCAACGCCCTAGCAACCACACAGCAACATGCTAAATGATTGAAAACACCTTAGCAACCACATAGCAAAGTTCTGACAACCACTCTAAACAACTCAGCAACTGCATAGCAGCACCTTAGCAACCAACCAGAATCTGGGGTAAGTCTTTGAGGCTAGTAGGGAAACCACCTAACAAGACGATGCCTATCACTGTCATAGAGACACGTAGCACATAGCAACCCTATAGTAAGTAACCACATAGCAATGTGCTAAAAAATCTTTCAAAATACCTTAGCAACTACATAGCAGTGCCCCGATAAGCCCCCAGAACACCAACATAGAGGTAATATCATAAAGACACTACCTAGCAACCACATTGCAACATGCTAA
>NW_015510050.1:0-11264 GCF_001515645.1 Sinocyclocheilus grahami
TAAAAAGAGAATATATAGTGTGTTGGATTGGTCCAGATGCTACAAGTGTGAGACTTCTTCTGGAAGTGCAGCTGGATCACAAACAATGGGTACTGATCTATCCTTGAGTTTTAACTTTTTAACAAAACATGCCTTGAATTGTCCCTCATACAGAAAGCAGTCTGGAGTAAAATTATTTGCGCAGACATAAATTAATTTAGGTGTATTCGGTGGTGCATTACCATCAAAAACAAAACTAATGCACTGCATCCTCTGATGTCAGGAGAAAATTAACACTCTTGTGTTCTTCTACATCACTCAACTACAAACACCTGTATTGCTTACAAGACATACAGCTGCTCAAACATGGAGAAAGTGATGGACTTTGTGCGAAACTATACTAATATTGGACAGTACTTAAGCAATTGTGGGCAGGCCTGAGCAAATATGACATCATACTGCTCAGAAAATCAAAATGGCTTGATAATTGAGACGGTTTAGGTTTTTGGAGGATACAAAAAAAGGAGTGAATGGATTTTTATCATTGTAGGGTGGTTGCATCCAATGTCTCCTTTAAAATTAAAATATTATAATCGTTATTCAAGTGATGAAGGATTTCGAAAGTCAGACAGGAGTCAGTGTTGACGATTGAGTACTACTGTAAGGTTAACTCTGCCTGGTTTATGTTTGAAAATGATTAACAGTTGAAAACATTAGAAATGTAGAAAAGTAATCAAAAAGTAATCAAATGTAATCCGTTACATTATTTTAAAGGGGTCATATGATGCGATTTCAATTTTTCCTTTCTCTTTGGAGTGTTACAAGCTCTTGGTGCATAAAGTAGATCTGTAAAGTTGCAAAGACTAAAGTCTCAAATCCAAAGAGATATTCTTTATAAAAGTTAAGAGTCAGCCACGCCTACCTAAAACGGCTCATTCTAACACGCCCCCACATGTCTACATCACGATGTGGGAAGATTTGCATAACGCCGCCCAAATGTTCACGCAAAGAAAGAAGGCGTAACTTTTATTCTCGCTGTAGTATTGTTGTTGCTGCCGCCGCCATGTCGTGAAGACGCTGTGTGCTTCGTTGTGAAAGCGAAACTACTTTGTTTGGTCTTCCAAAAGAGGATGATATCCGCTTTGTCATGCCTAGAGCTGATCCGTGCTGGTCGCTGAGGAAATACATCAACCTCGCTCTGTGGATCGCCGGATCGGCTTTCACCGTGGATGAAGCAGAGTCCAGCCCGGGGTCGCCACATGTGGTTGCCGCAAGCCCACCCACCCAGTTCACTCTAGCCCGCCATGTGTGACGCTGTGTTTCGTTGTGAAAGCGAAACTACTTTGTTTGGTCTTCCAAAAGAGGACACGACTAGAAATCAGTGGTTAAGTTGTATTTACAACACTGTTCCAGAACACTTCAACCCAAATATTCAGATGTGTGCAGTGCATTTTATGGAGGACTGTTTCCTGATCCTGGGAGAGTTGACTACAATCCTGGCTGTTCTGACTCAGAGACTGTAAGTACGTTTTTTATATTTAAAGAATTTGCCACTGATGATTCAAATGTGAGTTTTGAGCAGTGTAGAGTAGGGTTTGTAGTTTGTCGTTTCTCCAATCACAAATGCAGACATGGTTTTATGTTTATGTGGCACGATGTGATGCAATGCAACGCGTAAAAAGACAGTAAAGTCATTATAATTCGTAATTATGTCCCCACTGGATGCAACAAATGCCTCGTTTATAATGGGTTTTAATGGTTTTGTCTCATCGCTCCGGTTTGGTCTTCCAAAAGAGGACACGACTAGAAATCAGTGGTTAAGTTGTATTTACAACACTGTTCCAGAACACTTCAACCCAAATATTCAGATGTGTGCAGTGCATTTTATGGAGGACTGTTTCCTGATCCTGGGAGAGTTGACTACAATCCTGGCTGTTCTGACTCAGAGACTGTAAGTACGTTTTTTATATTTAAAGAATTTGCCACTGATGATTCAAATGTGAGTTTTGAGCAGTGTAGAGTAGGGTTTGTAGTTTGTCGTTTCTCCAATCACAAATGCAGACATGGTTTTATGTTTATGTGGCACGATGTGATGCAATGCAACGCGTAAAAAGACAGTAAAGTCATTATAATTCGTAATTATGTCCCCACTGGATGCAACAAATGCCTCGTTTATAATGGGTTTTAATGGTTTTGTCTCATCGCTCCGGGCGGCCGGGACACGGCATCACAATGTGGTAAGAGGCGTAAAATTTCCGTCACACGCTTGAGGTATTCGGCCAATTACAATGCACTGGATAGCTGGCCAATCAGAGCACACCTCACTTTTCAGACCCATGAGCTTTGTAAAAATCGACGCGTTTCAAAAAGACGGGGCATAGAGGAGAAACAATAATGTACAGTATGTGGAAAATAATGTGTTTTTTGAACCTTAAACCACATTTCATTACACCAAATACACCAAATATTTTTTTTGCAACATCATATGACCCCTTTAATAAAGTAATTGAAAAGTTACACTACTTATTACATTTTAAGTAGGGTAACTTGTAATCTGTTAGCTATTACATTTCCAAAATAACCTTCCCAACACTGGCAATGTTATATACACCATACAGTAGGCCTATGTATACAATTGTGATGTACTGTAATTTATGTGTGAACACCACTAACTGTAAATATTATATTTGTGCTTTATGCTGCTGATTCTATAAATAAGACCTCCTCATAGTCTGGACAGTATTCCTATCATAAAATTTAATTGTAGCCAAAATAGAAAGAAAGCCCCCTGCACCCAAGAAAGTGAAGAAGCCTCCTGCACCCAAGAAGGAGAATAAACCTCCTGCGCCCAAGAACCAATTTTCTTGGTCCATTTAAAAACTCTAGAATAGATCTGTTTCAGTATGTGTTTTAAAAAGCTATGCATCGCTTGGTATGGTTGTGCTGTTCTAATTGAACTTTAACTCTTGTTAATTTTACTGAATGCTTTCATTTCAATGTTTGTTTGTTTTTGATGAAGAAATTGATGCAGAAAATGAGAAAATGCATATAAATTACCCCCATAAATATCCATTAGCCCCTCCACATAGTACAGCCATTTTGTTATTTTTGTTGGTGTTGGATGGGGACAGAGTGGACTTTAATTTATTTGGCATGCTCCCCATAACCATTATATGATCTATTAAATAATAGTAGATTATAGCTTATGGTTATTAAAAGAAATATTCAACGTAGTAACAAATAACTAGTTAAATGGCAGAGACACCGAAGCAAAGAGACGTGTCAAATGGAGTATTCGTGCTCCCTCAAAAGAAACTTAATATGCGCCCTTATCTGGCATATGATGTAAGTATTATTGATTAAGATACTGTTAATAAATAAATATGAGCAGGCTAAATCATGCACTGTTTAAGTATGTAAAATGTAGGCCTATGGTTTATTTAAACCGCAAGAAACCTGACTTCAAATTGTGACAAATATAAAGGGGGAGGAGAATGTGCGTGCGTCAGGTGTGTGGCTTCTGTATAGAACGCACCTGTCGCTCTCAGCTGTTCCCTCACATCCTCGGCTCGCATTTCATTTACAGAACTGATATGTACATTTTATTACATTGCTGTCAAATGTGTGTGTTGCTTACTTTTTTCACTCTCTATAAAGTGCTTTTTGGCAGCAAATGGGTGTAGTTACGGCATCTTTCAGAAGAGGCTAATTGCTAAAACGAACTAGCCAAACAGTCAGGCTCTGGACACGCCTTTTTTTTGCCACGTTCATCATATACAGAACCAGGAAACTATTTCTTCATCTCAGCAGAGAGAAACTGAAACCTATGTGAGCTGTTGGATATTACTTCCTTGACACACACTTTTTGCATGGAGTGTCTTGCAAAGACCTTCACTTTATTTAAGAATGTGATATTAGATAGAATGATTGACTGTTGAATCTGGTTATTTCTAGAGTTTTGGCTGTTGTTGTTCTGCCATGTGCATTTGTGTTTGCAGAAAAATGACAGAAACCATTTCATGGGCTGAAAATCAGGTCATCTGTCCAATCTGTCTATATCTACTGAAGGAACCCGTGGCCATTTCCTGTGGACACAGTTAGGCTGCTGGGATTAGGATGATCAGAAAAGAGTCTACAACTGGAGATGTGGAGTGTGACGTCTGTACTGCGGACAAAAACAAAGCCGTCAAGTCCTGTCTGGTGTGTCTGAACTCTTACTGTCCAAATCACCTTAAAGAACATGATCGTTTCTTTAGAGATGAGAGACACGGTATGATAGATGCCGCTGGACAAGTGCAGGAGATGATCTGCCCTCAACATGAAAAACCGTTGGAATTTTTTTGTCGTACTGACCAGCAATGTATATGTTATCTGTGTGTGATGGACAAGCACAAAAACCATCATACTGTATCAGCTGCAGCCAAAAGGACTGAGAAACAGGTATGAACTGAAAGTGGATATGGATATGCTAACAACTAAACATGTTATTTCTCCTTATTTTTTATATTGATATTTTTTCATATTAAAAGTATTGTCTAATACAACATTTCTAGAAAGTTAACCAAGTGTTGCCTATGGCTGAATTTGGAATAGAATGTTACCATAGTTCTGTCCTGACAACTCTCTGAAAGATTGTATAGGCCTACATGTTAATGTTAACGTGTTTGGTTATAGCAGATCTATTCAGGTGGAGCTGGGGAAGGTGGGGGGTTTCTGAAAGCGCACTGAAAAATGCCACCGCTAACACTGGCCAATTTAAATGTTTAGCAGGCTCATTGGCTGCTGATGTGAAAGAAACCAATCAGCTGTGCCATATAGATAATGATGTGATTACTAGCAGATTAAGTTAAAGGGATTGTTCACCCAAAAATGAAAATTCTGTCATTAATTACTCACCCTCACGTTGTTCCAAACCCATAAGACCTTTGTTTATCTTTGGAACAGAAATTAAGATATTTTTGATGAAATCCGAGAGTTTTCTGACTCCGCATAGACAGCAGTGGAACTACCACGTTCAAGGCCCAGAAAGGTAGTTAGGACATTGTTAAAATAGTCCATGTGACATCAGTGGTTCAGTCTTAATTGTATGAAGCTACGAGAATAATTTTGTGTGCGCAAAAAGAAAACAAAAATAATGACTTTATTCAACAATTTCTTCTCTTCCGTGTCTGACTTCGACATGCATTCACGAGAGTACCATGACACATGCGTGTGCATTCCTCTGCTTGCAAACAAGCCGCAGCGCATGCTTGTTCTACTTCAGAATGTTACGTGAATGCATAGCGAAGACTGACGTGGAAGAAAAGAATTGTGGAATAAAGTCGTTATTTTTGTTTTCTTTGTGCACAAAAGTATTCTCGTAGCTTCATAAAATTATGGTTTAACTACTGATGTCACATGGACTATTTTACTACCTTTCTGGGCCTTGAACTTGGTAGTTGCATTGCTGTCTATGCAGGGTCAGAAAGCTCTCGGATTTCATCAAAAATATCTTAATTTGTGTTCCAAAGATGAATAAAGATCATACGAGTTTGGAATGACATAAAGGGCAAGCAATTAATGACATCATTTTCATTTTTGGGTGAATTATCCCTTAAAGGATCTGCACCATCTAGAGTTTCACTTTGTATTAGTCTCATTTACCACCCAATCCGGCTACTCAAAAACTAAAACAGCTACCACAATATTTATTAAATCTACTGTAAAACAACATGACAAATGTTTTCCACCTATAAGATACACAAAACAACCACCAAAAATTAAACATTTACACAAAGCAACATGAATTACAGAGTACAGAACAGGAAAAAGCAACCATATTTAGTTGCATTATGTGGCCTATATGAATTACATCTTTTTTTACTCATTGACCATAAGTTGGGCACATTTGACAGCTGAAAAAAAACTTATTTTTGTTTGTAAATTAGTAATTTTCTAGTAGTATTGACTGTTTTAACTTGAAAAAGGTACATTGTTCCACACAGATACATTTCCGTGATGAAATTCAGATTCTGAAGTTGAAAGGCGCTTCAAGTTCTGATTCTGACCTGGTGAGTTCTGAAAAGAGCTGAAAGAGTAGTAGCAGACAACTCCATTCAGTCAGTGAGGAATCCAGTGCTGGGCCTCTTTTTAGTTACTTTAGACCTCATTGGTAACAGGCTGTCATAAGGTATCAGAAAGGTCTGAGTGAAACGATTAATTAGTGGTTAATTGCTGATTAATATATGATATTTAAAATATATATTATATTATAAAAATTAATAAGGGTGTATAATAAGATCTTGTGCAGAGAAAGTGTCTCTGAATTTCGTAAAGTATTTCTCAGATTTATTTATTTATTTATTCATTCTTTTTTATGTAATCTAAGCAGATTGTCTCTGTTAATGTATTTTTATTTCTTTATGTAGAGTTTCAGGTCTCACATTTTCCCAAGCATCACTGTCAGTTATCCTCAATCTTTTGATGATACACAAAAATCCGTCTCTCAGCTGAAAGAGAAACCAGATAGATGGCAGAAAAAGAAGATACATGGAAGAGGTAAACTGTTTGTTTATTTACAATCAGAAAGGAGTCTTGCATTGTGCATTAAAATCAAATGTGCCTCACACATTCTGAAAAGTGAAGCCAAAACATTTTGATCACCCCCTGGTGGCTGGCTGCAGCATAGGTCATATAAACCCAGCCCCCTCTCTGTGTAAACGAATGGGATGTGAGCTAAATTAAAAAATAATAATATATATATATAATTACACTACAAATACATTTTTCCCAAAGATGGTTTCTGTCATTTTAGGTAGTTCTTATCACACTGATATATGTTCAAATGTTGATTGTTCTAATAAGTTTGTTTTTAGTTAGTTATTTGATGCTATAAACATGGGGTTTGGTGTCCTGATTGTGTGCTTGCGATTGGGTCTGCGGGAGTTTGGGCGGGACTTTGATACAGAACCGTGGCTCCACCTTATGATCACTACTGCGCAGACTTGGCCTCCAAATAATGTAATCGATGCAAGATGACAGTGGCCATGCTATGACATCCAAATACCCACACTTGTGGTCTTGGTAACTTGAGAGCAGGGACGTGCACAGACATTTTGAGGGGCAGGGGCTCAAGTGGAAAAAAGGGTACTTCTCATATTTATTCAAACGATTTTCTAAACAAATCATTAAATGTATTAGGGGTGTGCGATACTGACAAAAAATATCTAAATATTTTCAGAGATTTTATCGATAACGATAATTAGTTGATATTTTGCTGAGTGTGTTATTGTGCTGATATCTTAAGGACTACCGTGGACAGCTGACTCTTAAAGTTTTTGATATTCTGTGTGGTAATCAGTTCACAGCAGTGATAGAAATTAATCTTTTCCAATAAGTTTAAAATGATTTCTTACCTTTTATGGGCATTTTTACCTTTTATAAAGCCCTTTTTTCTAATAGTGTGCATCATCTTTTCAGTCAAATTATTAAATTGAATCAGTCAATTAGAATAATAAGTCATTTGGGCTGTTACCAAGCAAATTAAATCAGTATTGACAAAATTAACCTTTGCAATGCAGAGGAAACAGAAGCTGCATCTGAAGTGGCATTTAGATGCATTTACACACTGTTTAATGCAGGACAGGAATGCATTTAACCTGCAATTACAAATGCATTAATACTTTTTTGATATTTTAAACATAAAACATTGAATACTGATATTTAAAATAAAAAAAATTTTAAATGAAAAGATACTTTAAATGTGAAATTAAAATTGCCAGTAAGTGGCAGCAAGTCACTGTTAATAAGTGAGCCATTGCGACTGAACCGAATAATTTAAATGGGTGATTCTTTCAGGAACAAAACAGCGTCATGTTGCTCAGAGACGCAAATTGGAATTATATTTGTTGGCAAAATAGCACAAAAACAGTCAATATTGTGTCTAAAACGTAAGTGTCTTAATATTAAATTCTTGTTTATTGAACTGCTGTATAAAATCAATATCACATTTGTAATCATGCTGCTTTTTGGTGGAAAACTAAATCTAAATTGTACACGAATTAAATCTAAATGAAATCTAAACTAAATCTCAAATACCGCTTCGGAGCAGTATTCAAGGCTAAGCGTATCCCATCATGCACCATGTTCTGGAAATAAATTGTGAGACTTTTTGCCAAAATCTTGAGAGATGTCACGGAAACCTTTCCAGTGTAAGTTAAATATTAATAATAACTAGATGATATATATAATTTGGTAGTAAAATATGAAGTGTTGCACATGGGATGGGGTAATCTAATTCAGTGACCTTGTTTACACCTTGTATTAAGAGTAATATTTGTACCCTTGTTTTAGTGCAATTGTTGAATGACAGCTCAGTAGGTGTTCATTTAGCAAAACAGCATCTTTAAGTCATAAAACTTTTGCTATCTTCTTCATTTATCAAAGACTGTGTATGTTTTATGTTTTTCCCCCTTTTTTTGGAAACTACGAATGTCAAATACGGTTGTTCTTTTTCCTGTAGATTGGAGCACCATGTGTCACGGTTATCGGCTGGTGTGACTTAGATTGCCACCAGAGGTCACTGTGTCTGTTTGTTGAGCACATGGCTTGTTGTTTGTTGTTGCCATGTGCTCTCCTGTCTATTGTCTGACCCCGCCCTTCTTGTTTTCTCATCATTGTTGTGGTTACTCCACCTGTGTCTCCCTCACTACCCTCCTCGTTTGTCTCTCTATTTATTCTCCTTGTGTCTGCAGTCCTGTGCTGTTTCGTTATTTAATGTTATTAGTCTTATGCTCTCTCTTGCCTTGCTGTGTTGTGCCTTGTTCCTGGCCTGCCTGCCTGTTTTTCCCACTTGGGGTAGTTTTTGTTAGTTTTGTTTTTACCATTAATAAAGGCCCATCATCCTGCACTGAGTCCTTGCTTCTTCATCTCTGTCCTATTCCCTGACACCATTAATCTTCAGTTATTGACAGAAGTAGGTTTGTGACAGAGTATAATCTTCCATCTGATGTGCGTGTGGATCTTGCAACCCATTATACTGAACAAGTGATCATTCAGAGGTACAAAGAGCAGACTGAGAAATACTATCGTGTGGTCTGTGCGCACTTTTGGAAAACAAACATCATCACATCTGTTATCAAATGACGAGAATTATAGCATCAGAATAGACCAGCTGTTCGGTTCAGACTGGCTGCGTTATTTAAAACGGCATTTTAATATTAATACGGCAGTGAAAAGCATGCAAATTCTGATACATTTGGCTTTCGATACGTGGGCAGTGCACCGACATATAACGCTGTTGTGCTTCGGCGTCCCGAGTTCGAGTCCCGGCTCGCGGACATTTCCTGATCCCGGCCCATTCTCTCTCTCCCACCTCACTTCATATGTAGCTACTGTCCTATCAAAATAAAGGCAAAAACACCAAAATAAATCTAAAAATATAAATAAGGACATGATACATGATGAAACGTATTCAGAGATCATAGCAGGGCAAAATGAGAAAGCATAATGACACTCTTTATTGCGCTTTGTAGCATTGCATTGGGGGGATTGTTCGCACTGGGGATTGTAAATCTCAGTAATAAAGGGAATGAGGCAGAACGATCTCGTTTCATGAGCAGAGACTTTTATTGGGGATTAACCAAGCAGCCAGTAAAAGAGTAAACTGGTATAACCAGCAGCAGAGATGAGCAAAAGTATCAATGGGACCATTTATCAGTGGACCAATCAGGTAGCAGCGAGGGGGGTAATTATCTGGCAGGGGTGGAAATTGGGGGTCAGACACTTAGAATTGTCCTCCAAAAAAATAACAAGACTTCAAAAGGAGCTCTGAGACTTCACAGTCTAAATGTAAATATACACATAAACAACCTAATATACAACAGGTGAAGGGAATCAGAGTTAGTGACAGTCATCAGGTGGTGAACTTACGTAGTAGTGTAACAATCTCTCACAATAAACCCTTTTCACATTTCCAGTGTTCTCTCCAAAAGAGGGGGGAAAATATAGAGAGAGTAATTACGGCAGTCAGAAAAGAGAAAGATGTCACTCCCTATGCCATTGTATTAGAAACATCCTTGCAGCAGTGTTACTAGATTTTTCACAAAGTATAGTATTATAAATGTACATTAATTTTTTTTAAATAATCTTTTAAAAGAATATTGTGGAAAAGCATCATTACAGTCTGTGAAAAGGGTCCATATCTTTACATACTTACGTAAACCAGTTAAAAGACTAAGTAAATGAGAAAAATGTTAAAATAGGCTGCATGGTATAATACATTTTAAATTTAGTATGATTTGAGCAAAATTCAACATTTCAGAATAAATAGCCAGGTTAAACTACTATTTTGGGAAATTACTTTTAGGGATTGTATTTAAGCAGAGGCCTGGTTGAGACTGTACACACAAAATGACAGTTATATTTTCATATATTTAAGTTTGTTTTTGTAAGCTGTGGGGGTGAGGGGGACAGTGTGATCGGGAGATTTTACTAACCACTAAAGTAATAACTGCTGTGTTTTTTTTTTGTAGAATGGAGTGACACTATTCTTCATTATAAAGCATCAGTCATTGATAAATGTAAGGTTGCAACAGAGTATAATCTTCCATCTGATGAGCGTGTTGATCTGGCCACCCGTTATACTGAACCAGTGATCATTCAGAGGAGCAAAGAGCAAACTGAGAAATACTATCGTGATCATGTGAGGTCTGTGGATGCTTCATCTCAACTGTTATCAAATGACAAGAATCACAGCATCAGAATAGACCAGCTGTTCAGTCCCGACGGTGATGGAAACACACCGAAAACTGTGATTCTCAGTGGAGATTCTGGAAGAGGGAAATCTTTCATGCTACAGAAGATCATGTTGGACTGGGCTTCTGGAGAACTTTACTCTGAAAACTTCGATGTAGTTTTTCTGTTGAAGTGTGAAGAGCTGAAGTGTATTTCTGAGGAGATGAACTTGTTTGGGCTCTTGAACTGGAGTTGCAGATCCATATATCAGATCAATGTCAGATTAATATCAGATCAAATCTCACAGATACTACATTTAACACCAGAGAAAGTACTCATCCTCATTGATGGAATTGATGAGTATGTAAATCATCCCCCCAGTCATTTGATGTTTCTACTCACTAATTCATCCGATAGAGCCCGACCTATGGACATTCTTAGAAGTGTGTTAAAGGGAATCTTCCTGCCTGAGTCGTTCTTGCTTGTCACCACAAGATCTATAGCTGCTGATGCACTGATGAATCTCTTCAAGGGACCTCTGCGTTTCACTGAGATTATGGGTTTCTCTGAGA
>NW_015510050.1:12504-13140 GCF_001515645.1 Sinocyclocheilus grahami
TGTAACGTTTTGTCCAAATGATGATGGAAAAAGTCCCAAAAATTGTTCAGATTACAAAAGGTTTATCAAACAAAACAAATTCAGGTAGGTAATCCACAGACAAGAAGGCAACGAAACGGTGTGCAGACACAACAGTAACAGAACACACAGAATGTGACATCTACAATATTACACAGATATTTTACCCCTGATAAAATGACAAGGTTTGTTTGCATTGTAATTATTAAAAAAAATGTCCATTTATGAATTATACATTTGTGATATTTGCAAATACAATTTTTTGTTTAAATATATGATTTTTTAAATTACATTAATGATTAAAAAACGTTTAAGTTTTATTTCAAAACCATGTGAAATCAGCTTGGATATAATATGGAAAGGTGACAATTTGTGCAAATGCATTTTTAACTAGATTTTTAAAAGTATCTGTCACACTCATATTTGTCATTCATATATCATGTTTAGGTTGTCAACATCATACTTCCAATACAGTAATATGAAATATTTGATAATAATTGAACATAAGTTATCTGTTCTTTTGAATTGGTAGACTTCATGAGGATGGGAACAGTGCAGAGAGTCCCAGATGGTCACTTAACCTGTCAGTGACTCGTGGAGATGTTTTGTAAGAAACCT
>NW_015510051.1:0-2349 GCF_001515645.1 Sinocyclocheilus grahami
CCAGTCTTCAGTGTCACATGATCCTTCAGAAATCATTCTAATAGGTTTCCATCATTCTAATATGAAAAGTGCTGCTTCATATTTTTTTTTGTGCAAACTGTAATACATTTCTTTTTCAAGACTCTTTGATTAATAGAAACTCCAAACAGCATCTATATGAAATAGATTTTTTGTAACATATTTTTACAGTCACTTTTGACCAATTTAAAGTGTTCTTGTTGAATAAAAGTATTAATTTCTTTAAAAAGTGGTTTGAACGGTAGCGTATATTGTCGTTCATATTAAAAAATAACATTTCAATGAACAGAATTCGTTGGAAGTTCACAATTCTTCTAGAATCTCGGATAAAGGGAGATTCGTTTAGATCACAAATATTGTCTGCAAATCAAACTCATATTCCATATTTAGACTCGTTATGGAAAGACATTCGATACCAGCCTCGGTTTATGTAACACTGGCTCGTCCCTTTCTCTGACGTCGTCATTCAAGGAGATGAACTGGTTTCTCGTCTTGCTCTTTTTCTTGAGCCCCACCGGATGAGGTAGGATGAGGGGACCTATAGAGTATTTCCGCGGGTCATAGTCATCCCTGACCTGATGATGCACCTCCTGGTGGGTGGCTTTCGGGTCTCCGAGGAGCTCCCTCAGCTGTCCCGGGACATCTTTGCGCAGGTAGTGGTAGGGTTTCTTACCGCAGTTGTCCCTTATGTTCCTATTGGCACCGTACTTACGGACTAGAAGGTCAATCAGAGAGCGCTGATCGTGGATGGCAGCGATGTGTAGCGGCGTGTAGCCACCATTGGTCTTGCCATTGACGTCCACCCCATGATCGCTCTTCTTAGACACCTCAATAATCGTACACACCATGTCAGCGTCTCCACACTTGACGGCCCAGTGTAGGGCCGTGAACCCAGACATGAAGTCCTTCTTCTCTGCAAGCTGGGCGTCCTTCAACAGAAGGCCGTACACTTGATTCCACTGTCCAGCCGCAGACTTCACCAGCCACTCGTGTTCCACGGGATCAAGCGGGCAATGGTGCGAGTCCTTCGGCTCATCCGCTTGTTTAGGGGTCTTGAAGAGCCTCCGTAACTGTGGGGAGCCGCCAGCACAGGCCACATTGTCTGTAGGCGTTCTCCTCTTACACCGAGGCGAGGGTTGAAGCTCCTGTCCAGAGCCCAAGGTCTCAGTGGAAGGCTTCTTGTTATGATGACCCATGTCTATTTGGGGCATTCGTAAAGGTAGAGCACACGGCTTGTTTGTGCATGCTTCTTTCTTGGCAACTCCCGAGAAATCGGTGTCAGACTTCAGCGGGACGCTGAAATGTAAAGACTTTTTAGGTTTAAAATCCACATTCTTGCTTCTTCCCAAAGCAATCTCTATGGGAGAGAGTGGCGTGGTGTCGTCTGAAGCCTTTGACGAAGATCTGCTCAGAGCTTTCTGTTCAGACCTCTTACCTTCGGCATTTTGGGAATGAGTGGATTTTTCCTTCTCATCTTCTTCTGGATGTGATCCATCTTTACCGCAATCTTCTCTTGGTGCGTTTTCATCGTTTGAGGCTTCTAGTAAATGATGGTACCCTTTCTTTAGGACTATATACTTGGAGTCCTGGAAGTCTTTCACGACAGCAATGTTGTTCACAAAGGTTTTGAAGAGATCTCGGTTCTGTTTCTTCTTGGCCAGATCACTGCAGTTTAGTAGATCTCTGAACTTGCCCAGCAGCTCGGAGTTTTTCACCTTTCCTCTGCCTTCTAATAACGCGTTTAAAAGCGCCTCTTGAGTCAAAGCCATTTCTTAATACGTCTGGAACATTAACACACGTCTCTCGAGCACACCTGGGCTGTAGCCACGCCCTTACCTGTCTTCCGGAATGAATGCAGCGACACGTCACGCAAATAAAAAAGTAAGACGTGGGTGGGGGCGGGGCTGTGCAAAAGTTTAAAAACACACCTAAATTAAGTCTTTTATTTATTTCAGCATTATTTGTCAAGGATAAAGGTATTCAGCGTAGCTAGTTAGTGTTTAATTGTTACATAATTTAAAATAAAATAAAATCCATAATAATAATAATTCTAAAATGATAAAAATGTACAATCTGTAAATTGCATGTACTCTCCCATGCGAGTGTTTGAACGAGTATTATGCATGTCATTAAACGGTTTGAAGTCATTATGAATGATAATTACTTGCATATCTCTTTATTTAGCTAGAAGCTCTACCTTGCCATGACTTAAGAAAAGACATTCCTGAAGTCAGTAGGAGTTTCCAGGAAGAAGCCATATTGAGTTAATGCTTTTTGTGAAATTATGAATCGTAGTATGGCGAAATGTTGTCTCATGAATATTAATTAGTC
>NW_015510051.1:2824-3237 GCF_001515645.1 Sinocyclocheilus grahami
GTGTGTGTGTGTGTGTGTGTGTGTGTGTGTGTGTGTGTTTACTACAGGTGTATTATCTCTCTTAATAGGCTTATTCTAGCCATATAAGGTATTTCTACATTGTTTGTGAACGAAAAACGTATGTTCAGTCTACTGAATGTTACTTGTGATCATCTTTATTTAGGCTACACGCACAGATGTCGGTGCACTGTTGGAGTGTTTCAGTGGTATGCAAGATTGCGGCACGTGATTGCTTTTGAAGGCAACATGTTCACTCAGTTACCACTTTATTGACATCTTTAGTGTTTTACTGCTCCCAAATCCCAATTGAAACATCACTGCATCAGTGAAAGGCTGTCTTCATTCTCGCAGCTGTTTGTAAAGTTTGGGGCCAACATGGTGGCCCTTCAGTTTGAGATCACAGATGAGAGCGA
>NW_015510051.1:3412-3634 GCF_001515645.1 Sinocyclocheilus grahami
TTTTGGATGCTGGTAATCTGGTGTCCCCAGCAGGCTTCTTAACTTCCTTCATCTTTCTTAATGTCCTTAAGCAAGACTTCATTGGTCAACAAGCTTCACCAGAAAAACCGTGGCAGTCCATCCTACCTTTGGGAGTTTAAAGGATTAGTTCACTTCCAGAATACAAATGTCCTGATCATTTACTCTCCCCCATGTCATCCAAGATGTTCATGTCTTTCTGTC
>NW_015510051.1:8709-9950 GCF_001515645.1 Sinocyclocheilus grahami
AACAAACATGTGGAAAGCATTTCCTTCCCCATTAATGGTAAATGACTGTCATGATAAATGTTGATATTGCATATTGCAATAATATTTTTGGCCATATCACCCAGCCCTAGCTATAAAACAAAGCAGTTTGTTAATGTATTTTGAAATGACACCCTCACATGCTCTCATTCTGAAAACTCGAATAAGCATGAAAAGTAATGTTTACTGCATTCATCAAGCTCTACCTTTCAACCTTGTTGCCAAAATTGTAAGAAAATGTATCAAATAAAATTTTATATATTTATTGTATAGGGAAATATATGTTTATCAGTAACTACGAAGCAACACAGTGGTAGCATTATTTTATTTATAATTTTTTTTTTATAATAAATTTTAGGCATGTCCCAAATGTTAGAGGGTTGCAAATCTCATTTAAAACAATTAGGAAATAAAACATTTCTTATAATATTCAGTTTGACCCTCTCTTTGACCAAGAATTTCTTGAGAAAGTTCCTCCTTTCACTGACGGTTTGGTGAGAAGAAAAAAAATAAACATTGACTGCTAGAATGTGCCTTCTAACCCTCTGAATATTGGTTGTAAAGATGGACAGACAGGCAGAGAGACTTACTGCCTGTTTGATGTAGTCGGGAACGATGCCAGACATTGCCTCTTTTGGGAAAAATGCATCCAGAATGAGACCGTGTAGGCTTTGAAAGCTTACAAGCAATGCATGCAGGGAAAACTGGCCAAGAAGTCAAGGGACCAGGTCAGGCAGTGTAAACACGGTCCGGTCAAGACTCTACACAAGACTCTCTCATTCTCACAAAATGTCTTGGATTCATTAGAAGAGATAACATGTATAAAAATTCTCTCAAATATTGATGCTAATAAGTTAATGCATATCGCAATCCCTGATTTCTTGCAATGTGTTTTTCTCAGCTATAAACCCATTGTGGACTATATCGACACACAGTTTGAAAACTACCTGCAGGAAGAGCTGAAAATAAAGCGTTCTCTATTCAATTACCACGACACCAGAATCCACATCTGCCTCTACTTCATCTCTCCTACGGGACACTCGCTCAAGTCCTTGGACTTAGTCACCATGAAGAAGTTGGACAGCAAGGTAAGTGCAGATCACTGGTTAACTAGTAAATATTCTGCATGACACTGTCTGTTAGCTTTAAAAAGTTTTATTATGAAGATTTGTTTTACTTCATTGCAGGCATCATCCAGTAGCATGTGAGTAAACCGCTAGGCC
>NW_015510051.1:10451-11763 GCF_001515645.1 Sinocyclocheilus grahami
TTACTAACTATTAATAAGCAGCAAGTTAGGAGTTTATTAAGGCAATTCAATACCGATTCAGAACCCCGATATTGGTATAAAATTGTAAAAATTATAAGAGTATAATTGTATTGCCAGGTCTTTGCTAGTAATAAACATAATCTTCATCAATATTATAGGAACATAACATTTAAGTTGGCCGGGTCAAAAAACAACAACAGTGTGAATGGAAAACATTACATTTATTATTATTAGACATAAAATATTTTCACATTTAGACATTTTTTGCTATCATTTTTGTGTGTATACAGGATGTCAATAATGCTGTACTGATGTATTGATAATCCTTAAATATGTGGAAATGTAGGACAGTGGGCAGGGGCTTCTCTCTGTCCAGTGGAAAAAGAGCCAATCAATTTTTCATTTCATCAGAGTAACGTGAACGACAGTAGAGCTTGGGTTTTCTGTTTTTTAGGAGATGCACAGATGGTTGGTAATGATGTGACCCCATGCATGAACACACACACACATTAAGCCTGGGAAATGCTTCGTTTTTCTGTCTGCCGTTAGATGTCACATGATCGAGCGTTCTATAGAAAGCATGTGCATTTGTAATTTGTAAGGTATTGCAAATTAGTGTTGATTTTATAAACTTAGTAAGACACTGAAGTCACTTAAGGCATCTTTACACAGCTGAGTTAAGGCTGCTCTGTGCCTGCTCAAAATCTGTGTAAAGAGGTAATACTGCATGAAAGCCAGACTACATTAAGCCAGCTCTCACCCACCTTAGCCCCTCAACCAATGAACCATCAACCAATTTTCATCAACATTATCATCAGATTGTCTCTTTTATCATCAAGTTGTCTTTTTTAAAGTCACAGTTGTGGCCTGTTAGTTCATTTAGGAATCTCAGTTAAACACATGTAGCTTGATTTATTACTGGTGTCATATTTAGCACGAGATCTTAAATTGCATGTTTTATTCTAGCCCTGCTCGTTTATAATCTAACTACAAGCTTGCCACACATGGAGCTAGAACATAGACATATAATGTGAAATGTATTTATTTTTATTTTTTTTAGGTGAACATCATCCCCATTATCGCTAAAGCTGACACGATTTCCAAGAGCGAGCTACACAAGTTCAAGATCAAAATTATGAGCGAGCTGGTTAGCAACGGTGTTCAGATCTACCAGTTTCCCACAGACGACGAAGCAGTGACAGAAATCAACTCCTCTATGAACGTGAGTCTTATCATAGACGTAAACCACATAAAAGACACAAAGTACGAGTTGAATTCGGTTCCAGATGTGAATGTGTATTTCATTGCTTTT
>NW_015510051.1:12305-13131 GCF_001515645.1 Sinocyclocheilus grahami
CTACGTGATTTTCTATTAAATCTGTCAACTCAAATCTGCAGACTGCCTCTGACTTTCGCCAACTAGCGTCAACTTCTCCAGACTGTAAATCAGGGCAAAAATCTGGGGAAAAGTCATGTAGTGTATTCCAGCCTTTACTCATACTTTGACCACATTTTCCAGAATTTTTTTTATTTTTAATCATCTGAAAAGTGCTGCAACTTATGTTCTAAAGCCTTTGTCATTGTTGTATGTTAAGCGAGACCAAAGACCAATTTTCAGCCAAGGCTGAACAATAAAGTAAAGTAAAGTGACCCAGACAATAAATTAATTGTAACAATTTTTTATATTTTACCCATGTAATATTTTACACACCTTATTTTTTATTTTTTTACTTTAGAGTTATACAGTAAAATTAACTTTTAAAAAAAGATCTGCGTTTCTCATTTTCATTCATATAGATAACATGATGATTTCTGTCATCTGGTGGAAAACGAACACTTTTAAAATGAAACTGGCTGCAGAGAACCACGTAGTAGCTCATTTTCTATTTCCACTCCCCAGTATAGTTCTTTTAACACGTTTTGTGTATTATAAAATGGCCATTATAACAAACAACACTTTATTGTACTGAAGTATGAAGAATAGCAAGTGCAGGAAAAGTCACAAAGTCTCATGCCATTAAGATGAAGGATGAAGAAAAAATAAGCCCAGACTCCAGCAGCTTAGAAGGGTTAATTATTCAACTATTTGAAAATACAAAACGAATTAAATAAGTTCATTATTAATGCTAATAATTATTAGATGTAAATAATGCATTAAAGACCTTTAAACATTTAAAAAACAA
>NW_015510051.1:29245-30155 GCF_001515645.1 Sinocyclocheilus grahami
ACCACTCCAGTAAAGCATCTGTGAAGGGAAAAGCTGATAAACAACCAAAAACGATATTCTCCTCTTCTTAAAACAGGAAGGAATGATCGGACTTTCCGCTTCATAGTCAAGTTTTTTCCTCCAGACCCAGGACAACTGCAGAAAGAACTAACCAGGTGCAGCACAGCCCATCACACACTACATCAAACAATAACGGCTCAGTGAACATCTCTGGACTCCGTCTCTCACAGGTATCTGTTTGCGCTGCAGATCAAGCAGGATCTGTCTAACGGCAGTCTGACGTGTAACGATAACAGCGCTGCTCTGCTGGTTTCCTATCTTCTTCAGGGTATGCAGACGTTCCCATGCCGCTTGTGTTTGATTGAACTAATGTGACTGAAGTAATGTCTGCGTGTTTCTGCAGCAGAGATTGGCGACTATGTAGAAGAGCTGGACAAGCAGCATTTGGACAACAAGAGGTACATTCCAAACCAAGAGTGCCTCCACAAAAAGATCATGCGTTTCCATAGGAGACACAGGTAATGTTCAGTTAATAGTCAGTCATAGTGCTTCGCTGATTTACAAATGCCTCGTATGCACACAATGCAAAGAGATTTTACTTGAGGCCTTTATGTATAATGCAGTGTAAGGTATTCATAGTGTACGATATTCATTTTCATAAAAATTACAACCATTTAAAATGCAATATATTCCTCGTTGCATCTGAAATTGGCTGTTTATCATGTGTTTTAATGCATTATATTTTGTGTGTAACAGTGAATAGATAAGTATTATAATGCATTATAACTGTGGTTAGTTATTAATGACATAATTAAGTGACGTGCATTATAAGAAATGATTAATGCATTAAAATACTTTTATGATGCATTTTATAAAAAGGCTACAAATCAAGTGTTACCAAGATTTTTTT
>NW_015510051.1:30892-31862 GCF_001515645.1 Sinocyclocheilus grahami
AATATGCTCATGCAGAATAAGACATTAATATGTGCTTTATAAGTATCAATAAACAGCCAAAATGTTGGTAATATGCATGCTAATAAGCAACTGTTAACAGTGAGAATTGGTCACTAAACTAAAGTGTGACCAAAACATTAAGCAGCAAACACATGTCAACACTGACAATAAGATGAAATGTTTTTAATGATTTCTGAAGGATCATGGATCGTTTGTCACAGATGCAGACTTAAAAACAACACAAAGACTCAGTAAAACACCCCGGATGTGTTTTCTCTGTGCTGTAGAGGTCAATCCCCAGCCGAAGCGGACGGTCAGTTGCTTGAAGTGGCTCGTAAGCTGGACATGTACGGCATCCGGCCTCACGCCGCCAGCGATGGAGAAGACATGAGAATCAATTTAGCCGTCACTCACTCTGGAGTGCTGGTTTTTCAGGTAGGGACTGTGTCATTCATGATTAAGCCAGGTTAAGCATTAGCAGCTTTAACACTGCTATCTTTTGTCTTTTTATTTTAGGGAAATACTAAAATAAACACTTTCAGCTGGGCCAATATTCGCAAACTCAGCTTCAAGAGAAAACACTTTTTGATAAAACTTCATGCAACAATTGCGGTAATTATTTTTGCTCATCCTCCAAAGAATGGCATTTCGTACTGGAAAATATCATGGATAAATATCCATGGCCCTTGTTTATGTGGCATGAGGAACAAATCTGAAAAATGGTTTTGCGTCATTGTGTCTGTTCAGGAGTCTCGTAAGGACACCGTCGAGTTTGCCATGGCCAGTCGAGACGTCTGCAAGGCCTTCTGGAAGACGTGTGTGGAATACCATGCCTTCTTCCGTCTTTCTGAGGAACCGAAGGGCAAGCAAAAATCACTCCTCTACAGCAAGGGATCTTGCTTTAGATACAGGTAGACGGACACTGTCAAAAACAATACAGTACTACAGAATAACGCTATTTAATGTTGTT
>NW_015510051.1:33326-34204 GCF_001515645.1 Sinocyclocheilus grahami
CCTTGCGCTCTGCGAGCTTCTCCGGATCCGCGTACGCCTCCCCGGTGCTTACACATTGGCAACGGTACGCCGGGATAGGATGGCCTCCGGTGCTCGGAGCAGCACCTGGGTTTTACGTAGCGGGAAGCTTTGGAGACAGAGATCAGGAAGAGTTAGGCCACTTCAGTGACGACTGCAGCTACCAAACGGGACTTCCTCGCCGGTCATACAGCCAGTCCGACATCAAGATGTTGTGTCAGCCGGCAGAGTTTCGCCCGCTGGGTCACTATCCTCACCTGTCTCGACGGGAAGGCCTCACGCGGCCGACATACCTGCCGCTGCATTCAGCACGACCGACAGACGGCAGCATGTCAGAACTGAGCCACAGCGACTCGGATCCAGACGTGATGTGTTCGTTCTACTGTCCTGGGATCAGCAGACTGGTGCGCTCCACGCCTCTGGCGCGCATGCGCATTTCCTCCGGAAGCTTACAGCTGGACGAAGAGGAGGAGCGTTCATTTAGTAATGAAGGCACATCTGCGACAGCTGTTAAAGCCAAACACAAGTCCTGAGAATAAAACTGTAAACTCATTCAGTAGCCAAAAGCATCATAACCGCATATGAAATGTCAGAAAAATCTAATTTTTTTGTTAGTGAAAATACTAATGGCCTAAGACTTTTGCACAGTAGTGAATATGACCAAAAGGTGATGAAATTCTGACATAAAATTATATAAATATCAGCAGTCACTCTATATCTCCAATAACAGGTCTTAGTAAGATGATATTTAATGGTTAGTTTGATGATCAAAACATATAATGCAATACAATCCAATGATGATTGAGAGATGAACAAAAAAATAAACGTTCCTCAAAAGCCTGATGATCATATTTGAGACT
>NW_015510052.1:0-1349 GCF_001515645.1 Sinocyclocheilus grahami
ACAGCTTAGATTTTTTTCATCCTAGATACCAGCAGTAACCCTTCAACTGGCTTCTACTCTTCCTTTCAACGACTACCATAACAATGCTTTCCGCAACTCTTTCTGTTATCAGGTATTTCTACACTTAGGCATGCATGTACTGCACCAGCTATATAAAGAACATATGAAAAGTTATTAATAATTTACCAAACTTTGAGAAGTGATAATTAGCACCATTTTCTCTGTGATATAATTGGCCTCATGGCTAGTTCGGTTGCACTAAGGTTAAATGCCCTCATTTGTCAGTCACCGGGTGAGCGATAATTAATTCATGTTAAGCACACTTAGTGCTCTGTCATACAAACCTCTGTGCACTTAGCACTTCCTATGTCTTCAGGAGGGACAGAAGACCCTGTTTGTGCGCTGTCAGAGGTTGCAGTCAGTGGGTGGCCCCTCTCTGCTGCTTATGCACTGTGGTGCACACATTTCAATCAGTCAGATGAGGCCAGGCTCCACTCCCACCTTCCAAAGGGCCTTTTTCAAGGTGTTATTAGCAACTGCCCTACATCAGCACAGCCTGAACAAACCAAGAAAGAATGTGCTAAGGAGTCTTTCTTGTAGACGTCATGCCCTGTCCCATTTTGCAGGTTTTACAGTTGGGCCTAAGTGAGCTGTTCCATGCCAGACTGGGACAAACTGATGATGAGAGGACAAAAGATTTGGCGTCTGACGCAGCTCTCAACGGTCTTCTGCTGGAAAGAGTGCAGAAGCCAAGTCGTGGGGTTTTCTCTGAGGATGCAAGTTTGATTTATTTCGCCATATTCGCCCCTCGTGTTCTCAGTAGCTGTTGCCAAGTAATTCACAGGGATGTAACAGATGCCGTAGGATCAGACTAATGTGGCAGAAGTAATACTTGTCGGAGTGTGAGATTTCGAATGTGTGCTGTTCTCTGGGCAGGAGGTTTTGGGACGTCTGCGCAAATACAGAGAGGCTTCAGTGTTCCGCCAGGTCGAGAGTCTCCTGAAAGTGTCTCCTAAGAACCTGGAGATCAAGCACCTCAACACTGACCCATCACTCAGCGATGGCCCAGACAGCCAAGATGCCGCTCCTCCATGAACTGACAATTTAACTTTGAACAGTGCTGCCTTTCTGACAGTGATAAATCCAGTTTTCAAAGGCATGTTATGTGCTGTGAGGCAGCGGATGGCCTTATCGTCTTGGATGGTAACAGTTCCTGGACTGGGTTAGAGCATCTAGTTTTGCTTCCGGTGATGACCCAGCACAGCTAGATATCTACTTTCTTGTACAAAAATAAAAAAGAGCATTAAGAAAACACATTAAAAGGGTCATAAAACTGCATAGGTCCAACA
>NW_015510052.1:1532-3130 GCF_001515645.1 Sinocyclocheilus grahami
TATTTCTCTTGTGGCCCGTATATATTGAAAAACATAAGAAGAAGCTTACTATTTTGCATTAAACATGCTGTTCTTGAAAATTGGTGCATGAAACAGCTGCTCTTAATTTTCACTGATGACAGCAGTGTTAATTTTTGTTTTAATTTTACAGCAGTATTTTATAGGCCTGTTAAGTCCTCTTAATATTGCCAATATTTGATGCTTTTAACAATATCTCTGGCAATAGTTGACATGACGCAACTCAGCACGGGGAGGTTATCGTGAATTAAATCTTAAAAATGTCTAAATATTTAATGCATTATTACCATTAAAATGAACTTAATTTAGTATTTAAATAGTTAAGTATTAAAATAATTAACCCTTCTGCTGTTGGTGTCTGGGCTTATTTGTTTACTTGTTTTTTAAATGACATGAGACTTTAAACTTTGACCTCCTGCTCTGGCTATACCTCATAGTCATTTTGTAATAAATCCAAAAGCAAGTCCTAAAAAAAAAAAGGGGAGTGGAAATGGCAACGGAGCTAATGAGTGATCATCTGCTGCCATCAACTGGATATTAAAGGTAATTTCATGTCATTTTCATTAGTCTTAGTTTTCCACCAGGAGACAATTTATTTCATGTAATATTCATGAATGAAATGTGAATCTTTAAAGTGAATTTTACTGCACAACTATAGAGTTAAAAAAAATAATAAAGAGGGTAAAATATTATGTGTTTAAAAAATGTGTTTAAATTGGGGGAGGTGCGCGTCTTTGTCACTTTTTTCACCCATGATGAGTTTGCTTTGCATCCCTGATGACTTAATTCTTTCAGACGAATTCAGTCAGTTATATTAAACGTGCTGGCTCTTCCGAGCTTTATAAAGGCAGTGAATGGGTGTTGAGATTTTGAAGTCCAATAAAGTGCATCCATCATAAAATGTGCTCCACACAGCTCCAGATGGTTAATAAAGGCCTTCTAAAGTGAAGTGATGGGTTTGTTTAAGAAAAATTTTCATATTTAAAACTTTATAAACCGTCATTTCTAGCTTCTGCTAACTGTTGTATGTGCGTTCACGAGAGAGTGACATTCCAGCGGAAGCTCCGGTCGCGAGAACCAAGTTTTGTTTACAACAGAGGCAAACTAGTCTCCTCTTGGCTTATATCGAAATCCTCCAACATTCTTCTTTACAATCTTCGCTTTGTACTTCTAATTCGTGGTGTTTTGTTTTGCTCTCTCCGCTGCACTCACATGTTCGTTACTTCTCACCGGAGCTTATGCTACACCTACGTCCTACATCATCTGCTGGAACGACACTCTCTCATGAGTGTGCATACAAAAGTTAGTGGAAGCTAGAGATTATGGTTTATACAGTTTTAAATATAGATATTTTTCTTACACAAGCACATCAATTCGCTTCAGAAGGTCTTTATTAACCCCCCGGAGCCACGTGGAGTACTTATGATGAATGGATGCACTTTATTTTGCTTCAGGACCACCATTCATTGCCATTATAAAACTTGGAAGAGCCAGGATATTTTTTATAATATAACTGATTGTATTTGTCTGAAAGAAAAAAGTCATATAAACCTAGAATGACTTGAGGGTGAGTAAACCAT
>NW_015510052.1:8216-11394 GCF_001515645.1 Sinocyclocheilus grahami
CATATGACTGATTTAGCAGACCAAAGGTATTCAAATGTAATATTTTAAGTAAAAAAAATTGTTTACTTTTTAATATTTTTTCTATTAAATAATAATACAATTATTTTTCCAAGCTACCTAATATGTTTTCTTTTCACATATTTCATCCTTTTAAATAGGATGACTTTTTATTCCCCCTAAAAGATATCCAAACTAGCTTTAATTGAGATATTAAAATGTTTCATTATATAAAAGTTGTAATAGATTGGCTAAAGTAATTATTAGTAACAAAATGAATCCCATTACTGATTGTACTTGATTACTTCAATGCAATTTTCTGTTGTTTTCAAGTGGCTAATGAGTATATAACACTTTTGTTCACAGTGCAATGAGAAGTGTATTAAAGCATATGTACACATGGGAAAATCTCACCTAGCACTCAAGGATTTCAAACAGGTAAGTTTCGTTCAATGGAAGTCCTTCTGTCCTTTCAAGTCTAAATCTGGATTACACTTACATTTCTCAACTTATCTGGCCTCTCTCCTTTCATCCTGCTGCTTTTGCTTCACTTTCAGTCCAGGATTTGCTATCGAAAAATGGAGCCACAGCGGAGATGGAGCCACAGCGTGAGACCATGGTCAAAGGTATGATCCAAAAATGCTGTGAGGATCTGACGCAAGGGAAGGCAAGGTCAATATACTTTAGATCCATGCTTTAGCACCACAGTAGGATTAGCATAGCTATTATTTTAGCATCCACTCTGTCTGGATATGTACCTTTTTGTCAAGCATCTCTCAGAATAAACTGTATTCACTTGTAGTTTTTACATGAGTCTCTCTCACACGCTCCCTCTTTCTCTTGTTTAGATGCTTACACCAGCAGTTTTTAGAACATTAGTTGCTCATTTAAATTGTTTTGAACATATCAAGAGGAATAATGGCATTATGGATTCCCATTCTATGCATTTTAATAGAATATTTCCACATGAATTTGCAAAAAAAGAAATATGTTCGTGAAGCAGTCACATTACTTTGCATTACAATAGCTTATCTGAAGTGGATTTGGAAAAGAAGGCATCTCTCCAGGAAAAGACAGCTTGGGAAGAGCTACAGGAGGGAACGGATCAGGCCATGGCAGTACCAGAGCTGCTGAAGAAGCTCGACAGACCCGATGAGATCAATCTTTACTACTGTGGTGGATTGGAGCTGCTTTCACAGGCTATTAAAGACTGTAAGTACGCATGATTAATTCAGAATCCTTTGTTTTTTTTTCAGATGCTGTTGTTTTTTCTTATTTATTCCTTTAATTTTCACTGAACACCAGTGGTTTTTGTAGGATGAACAAATGTTTACGCCCAGTTTTGAACCTCAGATTTGTGTGAAATATGCCTTCGGTTTACCCGGTGTTGTTCCAGCAACCAGGGTGATATTTCTTGCACTCGGGATCGATACGGAGAGGAGAGGAGTGAGGAATTTTGTGCAGAGGGCTCATTGATTCTGCTCTGCGGTTCATTTGCAGTTCATGATGAGGAAACTAATCCTCATGATCAGCCACAGAGGACAGACACAGTCCTATCACAAGCACAAGCTCAAGGCTTTTAGACTTTGTTAGTGAATGCGTGCATCACCTTTCAGTTTTTGTTTGCTCTGAATGCGTGCATCACCTTTCAGTTTTTGTTTACTCAATTCTGATCCTGTGCCAATATATCACTGCACAGATCAGTGCAGCAGACCCTTTTGACCATTTAGATTGTGATAAAATATACTAGGGAGAGTATACTAGGGAGAACCAAGGCTTGTTACCACACTTCACAACAGGGGTAAAGTGAATAATTATCGAAATTCACTTTACCCTAGTGAATGTTTGTGTTTGAAACTCAGTTTCTGTACAAACACAAACCTTAAAGTACTGCCTACAGCACAAATTGTAAAATTATATTTATTATGAAATCAAATGCAAAAGGTCACACAAAATATCAAACCGTTGTTTAGTAATAAATTGTATGCATTTATAAAATTTTATTACATTTAAATCTACCTTTATTATACAAATGGCTCTTGTCTTAATGTACACCTGTGTTCAAAAGTTTGGGTCTGTAAGATTTTTATGATTTTTATGTTTATGAAAGAAGCCTCTTCTGCTTACCAAGGCTGAATTTATTTGATCAAAAATATAGTAAAAACACTATTATTTTGAAATATTATTAGAATTAAAAATTCTGTTTTCTAATTTAATATATTTTAAAATGTAATTTATTCCTGTGATGGCAAAGCTGAATTTTCAGCAGCCTTTACTCCATTCTTCAGTGTCACATGATTCTTCAGAATTCATTCTAATATGCTGCTTTGGTGAAAGAAACATTTCTCTTTGTTAGCAATGTTGAAAGCAGTTGTACTGCTTCATATTTTTGTGGAAACCTTGATACATATTTCTCAGGATTCTTTGATAAATAGAAAGTTCAGAAGAACAGCATTTATTTAAAAAAGTAAAAATAACTTTTGTAAGATTATAAATATTTGCTGTCACTTTTGCTCAATTTAATGCATCCTTTTACTGGCTCAGAACATTTGAACGGTAATGTATACAAATGTGATATTACAAAGATTATTTTGATATTTTACTTTTCGTTTACTTTTTTCTAACTAGAAATAAAAAAACTATTGCTAGAGAAAACACATTTATTTAAAGGGGTCATATGATGCGATTTCAAGTTTTCCTTTCTCTTTGGAGTGTTACAAGCTGATTGTGAATAGATAAGATCCCTGAAGTTGCAAAGACTAAAGTCTCAAAACCAAAAATATATACTTTATCAAAGTTAAGACTCTGCCACGCCCCCCTAAAACGGCTCGTTCTAACACGCCCCCACATATCTACCTCACTATGTGGAAATATTTGCATAATGCCGCCCAAATGTGCACGCAAAGAAAGAAGGCGTGGTTTCAGTAACCACAGTTAGTGTTGAAGCAGCCATGTCAGGGAGACGTGTGTTTCTAGGCGAAAGCAAAAGCACTTTATTTGGCCTTCCGAAAGTAGATGCATTTAGGAATCTTTAAGATTACTTACAACAGAACAGCAATGCATTTTATGGACGACCGTTTCGTGAACCTAGGAGAGGAGGTAATTCTGACTTTGCTATGACAATCTGGCGCTTCTGAATCAGCTACTGGTTTTTTATTAGTTTAAGTATTTGCTATTGACT
>NW_015510052.1:11946-13130 GCF_001515645.1 Sinocyclocheilus grahami
AATAATGATCTTTAAAAAAGCATCATATGACCCCTTTAATGTTGCAGTCCTTTCCAGCAGATATCCTCCATTAAAAAGTATTTAAAGTGTCAGAAATATTCTACAAGGGTAAAATATGGGTCTGTATATTGTGTAGCAAAATCTTGAAAGCACTCCAAGACAGAAAGTTTTTTGCCACTGTTTTGTGCAGGTAAGATACCTGAATAGCTCTTTGTAAACTGATTTCTAGTATTTCCACAGAATGAACACTGCCTTTGTGTAGATAAGGCAGCGCTCTCTTATTCTTGATGAGCTTTTGTTTATTATTCTCCTTGCACTCTCTTTTGCCCTTGAACGGACCGTATTGTGTGTCTAAGTCTGGCAACTGTGATTTAGTGTTGATATATGGCTCTCACTACACACCTACCAACATTGACCTTATCTGGTGTCCCTCACAGGTACTGGGCAGACATTATTCAGATTAAACAATGGCTTCAGTATCATTAATGGCAATAACACTGTAAGAAGGTAAGGTTGCTAAAGAAGTGAACCTGACAGTTTGTGGTCAGAATGTACTTTGCACATTTGAAAACGGCTGATGTGGTGTAAAGGTCTCTAGAAGTTGGGTTTAATTGTAATTGTATGAGAAGATCTTACCGTAGTATCATAAAGTGTGCATTCATAATCCACGTATGATTGATTGCATCTTCAGCTTTCTCTCCTCTTCTCGGTTGTCTTGCTCTAACCAAGTATGCTATTAAAATTAATTGACTAATTTGAATGCAATTTTAACAACAGATGTGTAATCTGGCTCTGCTGTATGATCATGTCATGTGTTGGAATTTACCTTTCCACCACCAGAATGAAAATGAAAGGGTTTATCTGTGTTTGACAATGATGGATTGGTTTGTTTGGGAGATTCGCTGTTTGTTTCATACAGTTTGCACACATGTGGTCTCTCATCTTTAAAACATGTCTGTTTAAAGGGATAGTTCATTCTGTCATTTATGCCACCTCATGTCATTCCAAACCTGAATTATTTTAGTATTATTTATGCACTTTTATAATATTTATTATTATTTTGAACTTTGTTTTCAATTTTCATTTTCAATTTAGTTTATATTTTAGGAATTTTGTTATGGGATTTTTCTTTTTTTATTAGTTCTTAATATATATATATATATATATATATATATATATATATA
>NW_015510053.1:0-1166 GCF_001515645.1 Sinocyclocheilus grahami
CATGGGTTGAAGCTCTTAATTTTTAACTCTCAAAGTGCATTAGATAGAATAACTTAACTTTAAAATGAACAGAAAGTTTAATTTTTTCAAATTCTTCGTCTTTTTTTTATTTTTTTATATCGCAATAAATATCGTATCATGGACGTCATATCGCGATATTACCGTAAGGTGAGATTTAGATCTCGTTAGCGGAGCAGACGCGTGTTTGTAAGGTCAGGATGTTAGCAGAGCTCGAGCGCATCACAGCAAGCCTGAGACATGCAGGTGTTTTCATCAAGACGGTGTGCGCTCACTTACCCTGAGTTTGGGCTATGAGCGAGGCGTGGAGAGAGTGTGTGAGGAGAGAGGAGGGAACACAAGCATGAGACATGAATCATAACAGATCATCTTCTGCTGGGACGCCGCCCACCAAACAAGCACGTTTAACAAACACACCTCACATTCACATTTCATGGGGAACAACACTGAAACAGGAGGCGCTGTGATTGCACAGTGAAGCACAGATGATGGCGGGAAAACACGATGAACTGGACTCATTTCTACTTCCTGTTTTACTCACTTCTTCTGCAGTTTGCGGTTCTTCTCTGCAGGGCCGCCCAGTTTCCCGAGCGTCATGGCGTCCTGTGAGCTTCCTCCATCAGGCGTAGCTGCTCCACACAAACACACACTGATCAGAGGAACGTGAGGCCTGTGCTAGGAACATTACATCACAAAACACACTGCACCTGTATTTAGCACTGCATGCACTATATATAAAGCTGAATATCATGCATGGTAATAGCAGTGGAGAAACTGTAATCTGTTGGTCCTGATAACCCCTAGTATCTGATTTTATCATTAAAATAAAACAAGCCTAGATTATTTTACTGGATAATCATGCACTGCCATTAAACATGTTTTATTTTTAATAGGCTAAAATGTACAATATTTAAATTGATTTACATGCACGTAATCGATGACAGAGCACATGTCTAAGATAATACAGTATTTTCAGCTAAGCAGAATCGTGAATAGTTCTGCCCTTAGTCCAAACCCAAGATTATTCACGTTCAACCTTGATACTTTAATACCAAATATGTCATTTTATGAATAGAACTTGGCAACACTTTATAATAAGGTTCTATTTGTTAATATCAGTTAACTATATCAGTTAACAAACTAAGAAT
>NW_015510053.1:1176-1720 GCF_001515645.1 Sinocyclocheilus grahami
TACTGTTATTAACTTAAAGATTAATAAATACTGTAACAATTTTTTTTTACTAATGCGACCTTATTGTGAAGTGTTACCTGGTGCTTTTTGTTTGTCAATTTTGTCTATCATGTTTCTTAAAAGCAATAATTTTTTTAATCCCATTTTAACCCTTCTTCATTTCGGCTTTCTATCATCTTATCTCATCAGATTCTCATTACTTCAATATTGCTCATTAAAATGACAATAAAGCAGAATAACTAATTATCATGGTGCAACCATAGGCTCAGATTAATTTAGGCTTTGAAATACAATTCATGTTCTTCTAGTGAAGTGTTGTTGCATGATCATCAGTGGTGTGGATGATGGCACACCTGGCCCAGGAGACTCTTTCCCCAGCGGACTGGCGCGAGCCTTCTCTTTCTTTGCGAACAGTCGGCCGATGGAGGACTTGATGCTCTTCTTCTTGGCTCCTTTATTGAGTGAGTCCTGACTGCTGTTGCTGCTGCTGGGATTACTGCCCGCTCCGTCCTGCAGCCCGGCGCTGGACACACACACACACACA
>NW_015510053.1:3249-3995 GCF_001515645.1 Sinocyclocheilus grahami
GGAAAAAATATGGGGCAAGACTTGGTTGTGTTCTCTTCATTGATTGATGGAGGCGGATCTGAATGTGATCTAGCAGTGCATTGTAAGAAAGAGGCGGAGTTTAAGTGGATCAAATGATTTAATTGGCAGATCCAGTTATGATGTTTTGATTACGAGGTCAAAAAATGTATAAATAAAACAAGGAAACAAACACATGGATGAATCATTAACAATAAGAACGAAAACATGCATTAAGAAAATTGAGGGAAGGTTTTGGTCAAAGAGCCCAGCACTACTTCTCTCTTATAACTGTACATCATTTGTGAGCCAGGGTTTGGGTGGATGTCTATATTTGTCTGGTATTGATAAAGTGTCTGGGAGTGTTTCTGAATGAGTGTTGTGATGCGTGTAGCTCTGTGTGACACATGCGTGTGCTGTAACGCAGACGTCTACATGTTAATATGAACAGAACAGCTACATCTTCAAGATTCAGATGTTACAGGAGGGTTACACATGCGGCTGCACAGAGTCTCTAAGATTACCTTCCTACGATGCTTCCGCAAATCACTAGGCTGTTCGAAGCGCAAGCAAATGGAGAAAGAGAAGAAACAGGAAGTTAGCAGCATTTCATATATAAGCACAGAAGCAGGTGAACAGCAGCCTAGCAGGAGAAAGATTTAGAGACACACAAACACACTGAGAAAGCCATGAGAGCATCATCGCTGGCGTCATGCAGTGAAGAGGATCTCACACACACACACACACAC
>NW_015510053.1:5079-6675 GCF_001515645.1 Sinocyclocheilus grahami
CTCTCTCACACTCTCACTCACACTCTCACTCACACTCTCACTCACTCGCTCACACACTCGCTCACACACACACTCGCACACACTCGCTCACACTCGCTCACACTCGCTCACACACACTCGCTCACACACGCTCGCTCTCACTCGCTCGCTCTCACTCGCTCGCTCTCACTCGCTCTCACTCGCTCACACACACGCTCACACACACGCTCACACACACGCTCACACACACGCTCACACTCAAAAGAAACAGAGAACAGAGTCTCTCAAGATGAAGACGAGTTGCTCTACCAGCGTCCAGCACAGAATTTATTCACAGAAAGTCTGTCAGGTGATTAAAACAAAAAATAATGTTTGGTGACTGTTCTGGAATTTGTCTCTAAATATACTTTTCCTAATTAGCTCCTGAATAATAAATCACATATATTTAACCTGCATCTCTTCACCACTAAAGGTCTGTTCAAGCACGATAACTATAAAGATAAATATAGTTCTAAAAATCCACACCACAGCTATAACGCTAAAGGCACAGAGAGACGATATCTTTGGAATCACTTTCAGAGCGATTTTTTTCAGCTGATGAACAATACAAACATTGACAACCAATCAGAATCCATCCTGCTGTAACGAGCTGGAGAATTTAAAGCAGCAGACGGGGCTTGACACTTTCATTTCACTGATCAAATTTCTGAACTACAATGAAATTCTACCATACAACTGCAACAAATTCAGTTAAATATCTAAATATACATTTAAATTAATATATAAATCTATCAATTAAATCTACAGAATGAAGGCGTTATATTATGGGGGAAAAAGGGACTAAATGTGTTAATAAATGCAATAAAGGTTTTAATTTGTGGAAGTGTTCTGCGAAGAGCACCAAAGGTTTCTTTTAACGTGTTTTTGAACCACTGCAACCAATCAGAGGCAAATCTGCGGAGCATGTGAACAATGCAGTCTACTACGGGCGCCTTCTGCTGTCTAATCCTGGATTTTATTACATGTGTTGTTTATAAAGCAAGTAGTTTGATTTTACATTTGATGATCTTGTTGTTTTCTGTGCATCACGTGATGCTGATGTAAAACACATGAAAATCTAAAAGCGCTGTGTCTTTCTTTGGTCATTATTTGGTCTGTTGCATGTTATTTGTATTAGTGCTGAATGACAAATCATGAAGACTTATTGGCATTATTTAAAACTAAATATTAATTTATAAATGAAAACTAAGCCGAGCGTTCATCAGCTACTGAATCACAGCTAGTGATGACATTTTTCTGAATAAAGCTCGAGTCCAGAGTAAACAGGCGTTTAGCTTGATCTTCTCAAGGTCTAACTGCTCATTTCCTCGCTGGCCCGTCGAGGGAATGGAGCAGGAAGTGCTTCAGTAAACTTCCTGTACAGCTTCCAAGGTCAAGGGTTTTATTTTTGAAAAGCACACAATCATTCAGTCAGTTGTGGGCGATACCTGCACAAACACGGGAGCACAGGTCAGCAGAGGACTGCTATACACTACACCCCGCCGAACACACGGCTCAGAGCGGTAATGCTGGACACACACACACACACACACTACGACACAACACACACACACACAC
>NW_015510053.1:7826-8925 GCF_001515645.1 Sinocyclocheilus grahami
ATGATAAATATATCTACAGAAAGCTTTAAATTACTACTTAACGAACTAAAATAAAACAAATTGAAAACAAACTCTTTAATTATAATCATAATCCGTAAAGAAGCCAAGGCCCGGCCCTAGGGGCGTAAAAATATTTATTTCCCCTCAGAAATGACGTGTTGTGTATTAAAATTTTTCTGGTTATCATAAAAATTTAACAATTTATTTTTGGTGAACAACAGGGATTTACTATTAGAATTAAAACATGGAAGACACTTTTTGTGATTATTCCTCAAAAAATAACGTTTTAATAATTATAGTAGTAGTATATTTTAGTGATCAATACTAGGCTAATGTATTTCTGGCACAATGTCTTAAAGTTAAATCTAACTTTTATTTTGGCGGGTTGCCGTGAATACCTTTTAAGTTTGTGAGTGTATATGATATAGTTTCTCTCAAATGAAACGCTCAAATGCTGATGAAGTCACTCTCAGAGATGTTGTTCATGTATTTATGTCTTCATTCAGTGAGACGGCAGACGCTGAAATCACCGCGAGCGGCACGCGCTTCAGTGTGTGTGTAGCAAACAAAACCACGCGTCTGTGCCATTCATTCACACAGAGATACATATTTAAATAGTCTTTTTGCGGCTTACAGATACTGGTCCATATCGCAATTTGATTTAAGAGTAATGACCTACTTTTGATCAATTCATCCAAAGTTTGACAAATTGTGTGACATTCTGCGTTATACTATACTGCCCAATACTATATCAGTATTGTGAAAAGCTCATACTGTGGCAGTCCTAGTTAGCACAACATCCAAACCCAGGCCGTCAGCTAGAGGAGTGAGGGATTGTGGGAAGTGCGTTACCGTATCTCGTTGTTGATGGCATCCAGCTGATCCTGCAGCATCAGGGCGAGCGTCTGAGCGTCTGCCTGTCCAGCAGGAGACAGGAGGTCCATGGAGCTGAAGACCGTATCTCTGTCGTCCTCCACGTCTGACACGTCCATGTCGCTCTCAAACGCGTGAGCCACGCTAGCCAGAACATTAGCCTGCTGCAGCCGGTCCCACTCCTGCTCGTCCAGCGTCTGCACCTGACCACACACACACACACACA
>NW_015510053.1:10362-11527 GCF_001515645.1 Sinocyclocheilus grahami
CACACACACACACACACACACGCGAGACAAGCGTCAGTCAGACAGTAGCGTGTGGAGTCAGACGATGTGTATTTTTCTGATGGCCGATGCGGATATCGCAGATAGCAGGGTGGCCGATATACATGATATCAGACTATTTAATATATAGATAAGGTTTGTCAAACTCAGTTCCTGGAGGGCCGCAGCCCTTCAGAGTTTAAGGTGTGTTCATGCCATATTGTAATTACCGTAATTATGAGATACCAACTAGAAAAAAAAGTGCAAATTGTGAACTGGGCGTTTTCTGAGAGCTATGGCTTGCACCTCACGCGGAACCAGAGACAAATAGTGGCGCTTTCAGTAGTAAAATGTAATTAATGCAGTTATGATGTAATATTTATGTTTTAAAATTCGTGCAATTGACTTTTGCCAATGTAGATGTCTTCATACAAAAGTAATGCGAACATAAACTAAAGACATGCAGCACAGAGTTAGATATCTAGGCTATCCATGTATTAACTGAAAGAAATAATTATGAAGTGTAGTAATAAGGCATCTGCATAGCAACTGTTACTTGTATTGTGTTTTACATTCTTTCACGCAGGTTCATCACAGAACGTCACGTCACATCCCTCATGAAAAAACACTATAGTAATTTATAGTAACTACCAGTGTTGGGGAAAGTTACTTTTAAAAGTAATGCGTTACAATGTTGCGTTACTCCATAAAAAAGTAACTAATTACGTTACTTAGTTACTTTTTATGGAAAGTAATGCGTTACGTTACTTTTGCGTTACTTTTTAAATCTGGACAGGGCTTGCTTGTTTGTTTTTAAAATAAAAAAGTTATATTTTTGGCAAATATAAAAGCCTTTTCACACCAGACGTGAAATGAATAAGCCTCAGGCTGAAGGGAAAGTACATTTACGTCTGTACTGTAGAGTGCAGAAGAAAACATTTCAACACACTTCAGCAGTAAACAAAGACACACAAGTGTTTGTCTAGAGTAATGTGTGATTATTAGTACGCTTGAACTGGATCATCGAAGCTCAGAAGCAAATAGAATGGGATTAAATACATAAAGGACATTTGTGTTGTTTAACATTTAATTATTGCAGGTTTGCGGCATATTCTGAGTTGCATTATTTTTATTCATTTGGAGGAATACTGAATCTGTGTGTTTTTTT
>NW_015510053.1:11562-12330 GCF_001515645.1 Sinocyclocheilus grahami
TAATGCATATTCATATTTATTTTAGAACTACAGTAGCATCTGATTTCTCTCAACACGGGGACAGGAGAGCTGTCAATCAATAAATTGGAAAAAAAAGTAACTTGCGTTACTTATTTGAAAAAGTAACTCAGATATTCTCTTGTAAATTAAAAAGTAATGCGTTACTTTACTAGTTACTTGAAAAAAGTAATCTGATTACGTAACTCGCGTTACTTGTAATGCGTTACCCCCAACACTGGTAACTACTATAGTGTTTTTGAACCATACTATAGTAAAGTACTTGAATTAATGTGTTGTGGTAAAAAATAACAATTATGCTAATACAAACACATTACTTTACCCAATACTATACTAAGTGTTCTACAACTATAGGGTATATTATACTACAATAAACTCCAGTTCACTGTAGTAAACACTAAAGTACACTACTGTATTTATTACTGTTTATCAGTTCACTATAGTAAATATTACAGTATGCTGTAGCATTCATTAACTGTAAATACAATCACAGATTGTACGTATCTGTTGAGCGCGTGAACACTACGACCAATCAGCAGTGTTTAAGAATCGGCTCAACGGCGCTCAAACCTTAGCGGGAAATGGACGTTTTTAAAGGTGACATGACATATGAAAATCTGACTTTCCAGGTTGTAAGTGCTATAATCAAGTCCCCGGTGCAGCTACCAACCAAGGAAACGTGAAAAAGATGAACCCAGTAACTCGGTTTTGGTAAGACTTTTTCTGCAAGCGTCTGAGAAAACCAGCGCA
>NW_015510053.1:12890-13127 GCF_001515645.1 Sinocyclocheilus grahami
CTCCAGCGCAGACATGCGCTCCTTCAGGTGCAGCTGCAGCCTCTCGTTGGACTCGGACAGCAGTTTGTCCACCGTCTCCGACAGACGTTTGTTGTGCTCTTCGTTCATCTTCTCTCGCTGACGGGCCTTAAAACACCATAGAAAAGTAAAGCAGCTGTTGTGTTTACACTACACTACAGTGAGTGAGTCTGACGTGTGCTGGGGAAAGTTACTTTTAAAAGTAATGCATTACAATAC
>NW_015510054.1:0-911 GCF_001515645.1 Sinocyclocheilus grahami
ATCCTTATAGCCAGGCAGATGACTTACCAGCTGTTTGGATTTAGATGGTGGATTTAAAGCAGGAGTGTCCATTTCTGCTCCTGGAGGGCCACTATCCTGCAGAGTTTAAGTCATTATTAAACATATTTAAACCAGTTACTTTCTTCCATGGAACACAAAAGGAGAAGTTTTAAAGAATGCTCAGACTGCTCTTTTCTATGTAGAAAGTGAATGGACTAATGCTGCTGAGCTCCAAGTATAAAAAGAAACTCCATAATTGTAGTCCATTCGACTTGTGTACTGTGTTTCACATCTTCTGAAGCCATATGTTTTCCTGTGATTAACAGACTGCCATTTAAGTAATTATTTACTGATAATCTTCCTCCTCCACTTTAGCTCTCAAATGTCAAGTATTTAGTTATGAGACATGCAGCCTGCCATGCCTTGATGCATAAAGTTTGAATATGCAGAAGCACAAATGAGAGCTAAATTTGAGATCTATCGTGGATGGCACAATTTTCTGTGAATAAAAATGTAAATTTTAGTCTGTTCCTGTTCGAAACAATTTGAGGGTGAGTAAATGACAGAATTTTCTTTTTTGGGGTGGACTGCTCCTTTTAAGGATGCTGCTGTAAAACCTTTGTGTTGGTTGCCATAGCGAGGCGTCACAATAGTTCCCCATGTCACAATAGTCCCCAAGGAGCAAACACCCCACCCTAGACTGCTGTGCCAGAGTCAGCCTTATTTTATCTGGAGTAAGTATGTGTGCGTGTGTGGGTAGTATCCGATAGGGAATATTTAAGGACTGAGGCTCATTAGCATGTTTTAATACATTTCTAGAAAACATCATTTTATTTCCAAGCACAACTCACATCTAAATAGCTCCTGCATGCCCAGACTTACAACATCCACTTTGTTTAAAAAAAAAAAAA
>NW_015510054.1:1816-3584 GCF_001515645.1 Sinocyclocheilus grahami
GTGCAATTGTGCAACCCCAACAACTGTGTCATTCCACCAGCCTCCACTATGATATCACTGCACCGAGTGTGTGTGCGCGTATGTGTGAGTCTGTGTGCCGACTGGGCTCAGCTCACCTTGGCTCAGCTGTAACACTAGTGCTGATGATGCACAGTTGGATGAGCAGGCAGGCAGGGCTCTGTTGTCACCCTGCGGTTATGTAGTGGATTGTAATGGGCTCAGGAAACAGGAGAATGCATCAAAGTAGTTCTGGAGGTCATGCTTTTTATATCTGAAACTGAAGATATATTGTTTCATGCAAGGCTCAGAATACAAAAAAATCCTGCATTACTCTGGCGATGTCTGATACATGATCTCAGAACAACACATAATTTGAGTGGGAATGCTGGAAAAGTGGGAAAGGGTGTCGTCTAACTGTCCTCTATTTCAGCCAACTTGGACTGGATAACAGTACAATTTTGGCTCTGAGTTTGGGTGGTGCACTAAGAACTATAGAAACAAGGACAATACTTTTGTGCCACATCTACTTTTATCACCCTCTCTGTTTGTTTCTTCTGGTCCTTTTAAAAGGAAAACAGAGGGCATTTAAGGTAATGAAATTATAGTGTTTTGTTTTCCCCTATTTTCCAGAGTGACACTGTTTCTCACTAAATGCAGAGTTGCAGGTGCAGATGTAAAAAAAAAAGTGTCCCTATAAAAATAATTTTACAATACATTTACCATAAGTTATAAACAGTACCCTTCAGGTACAGTTAGGGTACTCCTTGCCCCCATTTTCAGTATATACAGTAAATCAATGTTTGTTTAATTCGGGAAACAGTCAATTTGTGCATGTCTGAGGGGAAATTACAGTATGTTTACAGTTCTCAGCATTGTGCAGACAAGACATTTGGCTAGTATATATACAGTATAAGCTTAGAGAGAGACTTATATAAACCGTATAAGCACACCTCACACTTATGACAACATGGCATTCGCAAAGAACAAAATGAAACTTCTCAAATCCATGTAGGGGCTGTAGAGGTCCATAGACTGTCTGTAATGATGTATGCGTTCGTCCCATTGGCCACCTGAGCACCAGGAGAAGATGATGGTGTCCCAGCTGCAGATTGATAATAGTCATTCTGACTTGATATTCACATGCAGAAAAACAGACAGTGGTGAATGTCTTTGTGCCTTGAATTCTGTCAAATACCTTGACCTTGTGTGTACCTTTGAGTTAAACAGATTTTTGCTTTATGGAATTTACAAGATAGTGGTATAGGTAGATAGTCCTAAAATCTAGTTTGGACCCATTCTCCCATTGATCTCAGATGTGTCCCTGCAGATTCTGATGTTGTATTACTTTTTGAGGCGATTCTTCAGCCTCATTACCAGGAAAGATGCCGTCTTGATTTTAATTGGGCTAGGCTACTGCATGTTTATCAGGGACAGCATCAACCCCAAATCCTGCATCTGCCTCTTGCAGTTGCACTTTGATTGTTTCATCTTAATCCCCCCATTCTCTGCCGGCTGGCAGCTTGATGGATCTTTCATCTATGACCCCACTTGCATATGTGGTCATGCTAGTTTTAATCACAGGGGTTATGGAACCACATTCACACTGAGGGTCCAAAACTAATACCCTATTACAATTTACACAGATTCCAGACATATTAAGACTGGTGTAATTGTCTGCTTTGGTGGGTTGTTGTTCTATGCTGGTGCGTAATTCAGTTGCATAGATTTCCCCCTTAACCTCTTTCCCTTCCAGTCATTACAAAAAAAA
>NW_015510054.1:3676-4614 GCF_001515645.1 Sinocyclocheilus grahami
AGCAGTTGTTAAACAGAAAAGTTCAAGAGTAAATCTGCCTGTTACTGAATGTGAGGATAACCTAATTACACTGGGCTGTTTTCTCTCCTAATGAACGCCATGCAGATTTGGAGTGCCGGGATTTTTTTTATATACCTCCCCCAAACTGCTTCTGTACCGATTTCTTCTCATCCCTTTGATGAATGTGGCTGAACTAGAAGTCCCTTAGTGACTGGATTAGTCTTCATTCATATTGTGTATACTTCTCAGACTAATGATGTTTGTTCTGCTTTGCTTATGAAGCAAATGAAGATGCTGAAGTTGTCAAAAATGCAAAATTAGATACAGACCATCTGTGCAAAAGTTGGATGTATTTGTATATCACACTGCCCCAACAAATGCTAACATTTCAACCATTCTAAAACTGTCTGTTTGATTTAGAAAGTTACATACCGCCATTCTCGTACTGCCCCAACAAACACCAACAGCAGTCCTGTTCCTGGTGGAGCAACTTCCTACATACCTGCTCCAACACACCTGCCTGGAAGGTTCTATTAATCCTGAAGACCTTAATTAGCTGGTTCATGTGTGTTTAATTGGGGTTGGTGTTAAACTCTGAAGGAAGATGGGCCTCCAGAATCAGGTTCAGACACCCTTGACCAACAAGGTTATCACACTGATCCAACAAAACTCATGAACCGCATTTGTTGGGACAATGTAAGATAGCTTTTGGTCATCCTGAAATTTCACAGATTAGTGATATAGATGTTTAAAGCAGTGGCTCCCAACTTTGGTCTAGGAGCACCCCTAACAGGACACATTTTGTGTGACTTTCTTATCTTTCACACTCCATTTCAGGTCGATTTTGGTGTGTTATATTAAAGGTGACATATCATCACAATCTGACTTTTCCTGGTTTTAAGTGCTATAATCAGGTCCCCAGTGCATCTACCAACCAA
>NW_015510054.1:9380-9765 GCF_001515645.1 Sinocyclocheilus grahami
ATTGTTCACAATAAGATCAGTAATGTGCTTTTAGAAAATAGATAGTGTAAATGTCCATATCATGCTTACTTCAACCAACATTTTCAGCAGATTATTGTACGGATTATTACCAAAAACTGAATGATAATGTGTGTTAATGCTGGCTCTATAGCACCCCTTATGGCAATGTTGAGAACACTGTTTTTATTTGTGTTGGATTATTAATTGCATTCTAACACAGCAATGTGTGAAACTGAGCTTGCATTTACAGTACATGTCCCACTGACTCCTTCACTGTCTTTCTTTTTCTAAATAGTGTGTCCTCCTGAAATTATCAGCTATGCTTATGTTTGATGTCAGGACTTCAATAGGTCATCACTGCTTGTATATAGTTTGTATAATGTGC
>NW_015510054.1:10806-12622 GCF_001515645.1 Sinocyclocheilus grahami
ATTTGGAATCTGTTGACAATCAGATGAGTAGGTCCATGTTCATAGCCCTTTTATTTTTATTATATAACTGATGCTCCCCAGAAGTGCTGCCCAAAGTCTTTTATTGAATTTGGTGTCTTCATAATTTCAGCTGGTACATCTTCCAGGCTGGGTAATTAATCTACGGCTGACATTTATTGATTAATCAATCGGATGTGTCTTTATATTCCTTCGCCAATTCACCCTGCTGCAGTTTTTTCCTTTGGGGCCGTGCCCAGTGCGGCGTTGTGGGATGTGCGGTTTATTTGAACATAAAACAGCCCCTGGCCTTACACTTTTACACTAGACTAATACATAGATCTGCTCTCACACACACAAAAGCTGCTAGCTTTCATAGACAGAGATGCTGGATTCATAACAGTTTTTAATGGGGTTATATTGACGTGTCCTAAGGTCCCCCAATCCATCAGTGCCTTGACCCTGTGACCCTCACAGCCAGTAAATTGGCTCCTAATTGGTTGCTCTCTTAGAGAAACAGGAAGCAGGGGTGTCTCCGGATGGCAATGGCTTATTGTGACAGTTCATGAATTTTAACACTCCTGCGGTCAGGTAAAGGGACTGTCAGTGTTGCAATAATATTGCGTCATTTGAAAAATGACTGTCTTTTTCAAACAAGCTGCCTTGCTGTCTACTGCCTGCACTGTGTTTGGAACAGGTCTAATGAGTCAAGTCAATTACCATTATTGGTTTTCTACAGGGTTGCTTATTGAAATTTGCCACTAGAAGTTGTTCATTTGCAGCGAGAGTTGGCGATTTAAGGCAAAATGATTGACAGGAATGCAGCAAAGTTGAACAGATTTTTTATTTTACTACAAATAAAACCAAAAAACCATGGTTAATAGTTAAACTAGGGTAACCACAAATTAACTGTGGTTTTGCTACACTAACCATAGTTTAACCATGGTATAAACTGTGGTTATACAAATGGTCAATATGCCAAAAGACTGTGGTTACTACACTTTTACTATAATAAAACCATGGTTAATTTATGTAAGGGTTCAGTCAGTTTACAGTAATCTCCAGTAGCTCATTCAGCCAGTCTGCCACCTTTTGAATGATTTATTTGGAACAGATTCATTTTCTGGAATTGCTGTATTAGTGAAGGATACAAAGCAATGGTGCCTTAAAATTTGATCTTAAAATCATGACAAAACAAAGTAGCAATAGATCCTTCATTCTTCATTCTACATACATTTACATACAACATCAAAAAATGTAATGTGGGAGTTGATTCAATCCATCAGTTGTTGATTGATTGGAAGCAGATCTGGAGAAATTCAACATACATCATCAGAGAGAAGCCTGTCATTACACCAGAAATCAAATTATGATATTTTGATGAAATCATAAGGTCAAGAAATGAAAGATATGGAAGAATCTTTCGCAATAAGATCAATAACACACATTTAGACACTATAGCTGTCTAGATAGACAGCTAGGCATGAGCTATTATGTTTTTGCACATACATTAGCATGCTAAGAGGGAAATTACAGCAGTTAAGCAGTTAAAAATGTCAGCACTTGAAGTTAACCACCACAATCATAATGTGTACTCCGAACATTGTGTTTTTTGGTACTCTTTGTGGGAATTCAAATCTTGAATGAGGCTCCCGCTGTTTCTATGATTTCTGAGATGCTATTTGGCTAATACGGATGCCGTGAATGTCGAGGCATTTATCTGCAGAGATATGTTCTTTCCAAACCCGTGATGAAGGATAAGTCATGTGTGTTTCCCTGTGGTACTTGCCCCCCTCTATGACACCATATGCCCAAAACC
>NW_015510055.1:0-567 GCF_001515645.1 Sinocyclocheilus grahami
CCTGCCTTTAGCCAACACATGGGGAGGTGAGCGGTCCACACCACATGAACTCACAGATCTGCATTAATATGCATCTGATTGAAATCAAGCTTACATCAGTACTATCTTCTCCTCTGTAATCAAAACTGAAGCAATGAAAGTTCCCTCTTGAGTTTTATCCAAAATGCTATCCATGGTCTTATTGCATGCATTTTATTTGTCTAATCTGTAAAGTCTGATAAATGAGAGTCTGATTTTTATCTGAAAGTGCTGATAGGGTGTGTAACATGATATTTAACGTGGCAGAACTGATATCATATTGGTTTCCGATATTAGTCAGGCAGAACCATAAAAAGCCTGCAGCTTTCTGTGTTTATTGAATTATACAGCGTAAAACACACTCAGCAACCTTCACAGATGTATTACCTTGAAGCTCTTTGGAGTTTTAAGTATGCTTATACACTGTCCAACACCTCTGCTGTCCTACCACTTTTAAAGGAATAACTTGCCTAAACATGATAATTCTGTATTAATTTATTCATCCTTATGTCGTTCCAAGCTCGCATGAGTTTCATTCTTCTCTGGAAC
>NW_015510055.1:6424-6903 GCF_001515645.1 Sinocyclocheilus grahami
TTGTGTCGTGATCTCAATGCTGCATTTTTAGAACTTGCTCTTTAAAGGCACAAATCACACCTTATTATTAATTTGGCATTAATTTGCTTGAGTCTTGGTTTCATTGGATCTAATTTAAACCCATGATTGGTTTCGACACAATTAAAGAAATTAATGCTAAATTGAAAATTCACTGTCCCACTACGTATTCTTGGTCTCATTATGCATGTTATTCCAATGGAAAAAAAAATAAAACGTCATTAAACTTTTTGTTGTTGTTAAAATATATCTGTTTTTCCATGTAAATATAGTAGTACAAAACAGAAGTCGACTTGAATTTGTAAGCATTTTTAAATGTGCGCCCGTTTCATGTAAGATAAGACCACCATAAGTTGCGCAGTCGTGTTTTGAGATGTTCCTCATTCTGTCCTCTTTCTCTCCTCTCACTGTGTGGTTTTGATCTATTTGGGCCACTGGCTTTGCATGGCACTGCATGTCTG
>NW_015510055.1:6948-10338 GCF_001515645.1 Sinocyclocheilus grahami
GCTCCACCCAACCTAATTGTGCTTTTTCTGTTTGTGTGTGTTGTCCGCGTCTTTTATCCCTCTCCCATTCCCTCTCCTCTGTTTGTTTAAGATGATATTTTAGGTGGCATCCTGAAACCCACAGTGGCCTCTCCCAACCAGGGCCTGACGCCCAGCGCCCATCAGCCAGGCAAACTGGTTTCCGATGACTTGGATTCCTCCCTTGCCAACCTTGTGGGAAGTAAGTGTCCTGTTCTTGTTATATATACAAACAACCTTCTGTATTAGGGCTACACGATTAATTGAAAAGTTGTGAAATGGCTTAGTGTGATTTATTGAATCACAAAGGCTGTGATTTAATTAAATGAATATATTCACAAACACACAAACTCATCTCTTCATGTGCTATGAATATAGGTTGCTTATGAAATGCATTTGAGAATTCAACATTTGTTAACCATTTTAACAAATTTGTAATAAGAAGTGATTATAAACTTTATCTTTAAAGTAATGTCTTTAATAATTGTATTTAGTAATATTAATAACAACAATAATCCTAATACTATTACTACTGCTACTACAAATAATAATTTATATTGTTGCTCGTATTAAATACTAATATATTAAAGAAATATTACTATTTTAATATTTCACTGTAACACAAACATTTATATATTACATTCAATATATTGATATATTAACAAAATGTTTGGCCAGATTGTGCAGCCCTGCAAACAAGCATAACAAACCTTGAGCTTTTTTTGTTGTTTTCCAAATTTTGCAGCCCTTAATCTGTATTCTGGTACTAATAATCAGGAACAGGAAATGTAGTTTTATTTATTGATTTAGGATCCTATAAAAGTGAATTTAGCATTTCACAATGGCTGGCATAGTCCTCACTGGTTTTCTCTTTCTTCCAGATCTCTGTATTGGAAATGGAACAACAAAAAAGTATGAACATTCGCCACTCATCTCAATCCAAATTCATAGTTCTCTTCAAACTCAGTGACTTGATCATGGTTGTTTCTTCTGTTCCTCCTCAGTGACATTCATTGGAGTCAACCCGGTGAAAAGAAGCTGACTGGAGGAACCAACTGGCAACCAAAGATGGCTCCGACCACAACATGGAACCCTGCCTCCATGGTGAGGACAACAATATGTGCTTTCTCTGACTCAAGTGAAACGAGACTTGAAACCACTGTCATAAACCAATAGACAGACAATAGCTGGAGTTCCTCCACTGATTCTGAAACATGGGCTCTGTTCCAAACCCTAATGAGCTGCCTCACTGTCTGCTGTCTAGATGGGCAGCTACCTTCTAAGACTGCATCATAAGTGACTGAATTGAAAGGCTGTACATTAGCAAAAACTCCATTTCATGAGTCCAATGTAGCATCCCGATGCTTGGACGATGTATACAGACACAAATGGCTCGCAAAATGCTAACATTTGTTTTGAATATGTCCACTTATCAATAGAGAGGATAGTTTACCATGGTTTACACTCCTGTCTCTGCAAACATTTGTTTAACCTGCTTTATTATAATGTGATGTTGGAACTTTGAGTCAATGATGCATTCCATTTACATCGTTATCTGTGTTTATCATTAACCGTGAACATCTCTGTTGGTGCTGGTATGCTCTTGTGACATCGAGACATCGTTTGACAATTTCTGAGTTGGAAGTACAACTTCCAAGTGGCGTTCTGTTGCACTTTTCCAAATTGGAAGTTGATTCCATTATACTTTGGAGTTAGCATGTGGCTAAGCTAACAACTTAATACTTTACACAAATATTGGATGAAATAGTACATTTAATTAGAACTATTTTCTAGTGATGCATTTCAGGACTAAATAATTATCAACATCTTTATATATATATATATATATATATAAATAAAACTTTTTTTTTATTAGTTTTCTAATAAAATATAATTATATAATTTATTATATTTAAGTTAAAATTAAATATTATATATTTAAAAGTTTAGCAATACTTTTCAGGACTGAATAATTATTTATTACTATAATTATTTCCCTCAATTCTGTATTTAAGTATTTATTTACTTATGAAATATTTTTATGTAATTATTTTTGTTATAATTGAATTTGATTTATTTACTACTTATTTCACTGAGGTTGAATATATGCGATCCTGCTTTTATTTGGACCAAAATGAGGTATTTTATTAAGCAACTTGTTTTGCTGCCTACTGTCCTTAAAACGTTGCCTAGATAGGCAGCACACTAGCATTTGGAACAGAGCTGTAATCCACTCTCAAAAACAGCTGGAATGTATTCTGTCTCGTCTTTGTTTACAATGTGTTTGTGTGAGCTCACAATGCGAGAAGTTATTGTGTTGAATGCCCTCTAATTGTGTTTGTTGCGTTGTGTAACCATTCTCGTCCGACGGGATAAACAGAATGGCATGCTTTTCCCACAATACGTAAGTCAAAACGCTGAGTTGAACCATTCTCTGAAACGCATGAGAGTATTAACCCCACCGCCTTTGCTTTGGTCACAGTTTATGACCTGTGTGTGTTTGAGTGACCAAAATTGCACTGAAACCCATGAGCTGATCTAACCAGATGTTATCTCGGCATGGCTGACAGCTCTGTTCCTCCTCTACCCTTTCCTCTCATCGGTTTCATTTGTTTATCGCCATCAGCAAACAACTGTAGTCAATGGGCTAGTGTTTCCAGCGGAGGGTTTACCGGACAATATGCAAAGTCCAATAAAGTATGTAATCAACCAGTTCGAGTCATGCCTTGGTAAACATTCTGATGGAAACACTTCCACCGGAGAGTTCTTTCTTTCGTAAACAGGATATGCTGAGCTGGATTGATCAGTACATCAGCATGATTTAGTCATATTTACTCCTACTGAGTTGTTTGTGCTTGTCAAACATTTCTGTAGGTGCCATTTCTCCGAAGATTACCGTACGACTGAGCTGTTTGCTTAACCTAGCTAGAAGTTTACGAAGTACCTTTTTTCTCTTAATGAGATTCCTCAAAGTCTGCAAACACATTTATCTTTCATCATCTTGAGATTCACTGCAGCCTGTTCTAATTTAGTGGGATGCACACAGAAAAACACACAAGGTTGTGTTTTATATTAGGCTGTAAATTGAATTCTATTTTTTATAAAATGGATAATTATGGCTCCAAATAGGACAAACTGTTCAGAGCATTTATTACATTTTATGTCAAAATGTTTTTTTTATTGTTCTAAGGTTTGAGGATTGGTAAGATTTAAAAAAATGTTTTTGAAATAAACCACGTATGCTCACCAAGGCTGTATAATTTTGGTCATAATATAGTAAAACCAGTAATATTGTGAAGTATTATAACAATTTAAAATGTAATTTTCTCCTGTGATTTCAAAGCTGAATTTTTAGCATCATTACTCCAGTCT
>NW_015510055.1:10348-10774 GCF_001515645.1 Sinocyclocheilus grahami
ATCATTCTAATATGCTGATTTGCTGCTTAAGAAACGTTTCTTATTGTTATTAATGTTGAAAACAATTATGCTGCTAATTTTTTTTCCCCAAGATTTCTTGATGAATTGTCAAAAGAACAGCATTTATTTAAACAATTAAAAATCATATTACTTTTATCAATCACCGTTATAACCTTTATACCCGCACAACAAGGAGTGTTGTGACAAACTCGTCATAGTTAATGGGTAAATGCCCTCAGATCATGTTCTATAAAAAATGTTTATTTTACAATTTATTGGTCGTTTGGTCACAGTCACTCTGCTGAATTTAGGAGGCCATTCAGTGTCCGTCACACATTTCAATGGTGCACAAGTGGAAATAAAAGTGTGTCTGTGGCTACCGAAGGCCTTACTGAGAATCTCACAGCTCCTTCACAAAGAGCTTCT
>NW_015510055.1:12520-13125 GCF_001515645.1 Sinocyclocheilus grahami
GAAAAATATGAGTTGCTCCAAAAACAAAAGAGTAAGTTTCTGTGTGTAACTTTTCCTGTCCGCTGCGAGTCATGTAGCTCAGGTGAAGTTAAACAGTAACTCCAGTCAGATCAGATGAGAACAGTGGGTTCAGACGGGCTCACATTCCTCTTTGCTGAGTTTCAGTACTGTCAAACAAAATATGATGTCAACAGAGGAACTTCATAAGCCATTGGAATTTAAAATTCCAGATAGAAACGCAATGTCCCAAACAGCCGTGACGAGTATTATGCATTGCTCACTTGGTTTCTTTATTCCTTTAACTTTGGTTTTATTATTTTCTAGCCTCCTCAAATGGGCTCCATGACCATGATGACCCAGCCCACCATGATGTACACTCAGCCTGTGATGCAGCCGGCCAATCCCTTCGGCCCAGTCTCAGGGGCGCAGGTATGATCTCACACACAATGAGGTTACAAATCAATTGACCCTCAAACAATCCAATTTAGAAGTCTTAAGGTCTGGTCACATGTTTAGCGAATGTTTGCTGATGAAATCTAGTCATTTTTAATAATTTTGCATTGACCAACAGAGTCTCTGTGTGAGTTCTGAGTCTTTTTAGTTGG
>NW_015510056.1:0-1857 GCF_001515645.1 Sinocyclocheilus grahami
AGTCTGTAAATGTGTGTATATATATATATATATATATATATATATTAGAATGTATATTATTTATTTATTATGTATATATTGTATATATCTATAATATTTATTTAGGCTATGTATATATTGTATGTATTCATTCTCTCCCTCTCTATTTATCCAATTGTGTATTATGTATTCATTCAAGTTTATTCATTGATTCATGTCTTTTGTTTGTCCCGTGTATTTTTATGCATTTATTTATAACAATAAATTACTTTATTTCGTTGCTCCAAATGAGCCTCTGGCTCACAGACATGACTTTTTATTCTGAGGTCAAATTTGCTAGCTAAATAGGTGATTGTACTTACCTTATTTGATAAATGATTTACAAGCTGTCGACGAAGGCGTGATCTGCGAGTAGCTGCCCGACGCCTCCTCTGAGCTGTTGATTCAATCAACGTTAAAACGCAGATGAAAGCGGTAAGAATTACGTGAAACATTGCTGATGTTCGTGCAGTAGTGAGGGCTCTTTACATTTTGGCGCTGTTGTGAAGACGCATGTCACGTGAGAACATCAACATGGCAGATGTAGTACGTCTGAATTCCATTCATACTACTCGCATTCATACTATATAGAACGTACTTTTTTTAACGGTCGAGTAGTACGTTCAAATTCAAAATGTAGTACCTACTAAGCAGTATGCGATTTCGGACGCACCCTCAGTCTTGGATTTTATTTCCCACAATCCTTTGCCCGGACTCATCAGCACTCATTGTTTGCACCTGTGTCTTTTTAACCCTGTCTGCTCACCCTATATATATAGCCTGGTTCATTCAGTCATTCATGGTGAAGTCTTGCATGTGTTAAGTACTGTGTTTCTGAGCCATTATTTCCTGTGTCTTGGTTTAATCTGCCCCTTGTTCTGGATTACTCTTTGTCTGTAAAGTTTTGCTGGTTTATGACTTTTGCCTGTGTTTGGATCATGATTGTGGAATACCCTATATGAATAAATACTGCATTTGGATCCTCAGCTTTTGTGTCTCTGAGCAGTTCATGACAACGGGAAAGGCAATGCTAATCAGTTTGGTGGGCATGAATCCAGCCCTGAGGGGCGCCGAGGCTCGCTCACTTTGTTTAGATGAGAATAATGTTTACTATAATGCTGTTTGTATGGGTGACTGGGAAAAAACATTGCTGCTTGTTAATAATTTGATTCTAGGAAAAGTAAGCCTTCACCAAACAATAACACTCACAAATTATTCATTTACTTGATTGAGAGTGTAAAGCACAGTACAGCATAAATATTGTTAATGTGCCATGGTGAAGAGCTCATTTCCTCTTGTAGATGTTGTATTTACAATAAACTCATAATTAGTAACATAAAAGAGCTGAAGGATTTTGAAGACCATGGATCAGAAGACAGATTGTTTGTCATTTGCCCTAAACAGTAAACACAGATCACAAGAGCAAGAAAAGAAAAACTTCTTGATTAGTTTAGAAATAAGTAGGGCTGTGAATAGGTTTACATTTTTAATCAGATTAATCACACCTTCTTTTTTTTTTAATTAATCGAGATTGATTCATCTTGTTTAACGCTCATTTTGTCATCATTTGCTATATCCAGCAAATTAAACCAAAAGACTGAAGAGTGATTCTCACTAAACAATTTTTTTGCAAGTTTGAAGGTCCAGTTGATACATTTATGCACACATAAACTGACATAAAAAAATACTGAAAAAACTTTTCAGAATTCATGTGTACAGTAGACAAGTCAAGTTGTGATAGCGAACAGGACCACATGGAGATGCCAAAAAAAAACTCAACTAACCGCCCTGGGTTTACGATGCTTTTGGCAAATGCAGCCCAGAGCTGACTGCATATAT
>NW_015510056.1:4338-5175 GCF_001515645.1 Sinocyclocheilus grahami
TAACACTCCAAAGGGAAAGGAAAAATTTAAATGGCATCATATGACCCCTTTAATTTTTGATCAAATAAATGCAGCAATGGTGAGTATAAGGACTTCTTCCAAAATATAAAAAAATCTTGGTATTCCAGAGGTTGATTATTAAAATCATCCAATGTTTCTGGAAATACAAAAATGAAAACAAATTATTATTAAAAATGTAAATGTATGAAATGTATAACAATAAAAAACATTTTAATCCTTAAATTATCATTCCAAATTTGGATTCTGTTTGCTACCTCAATTCAAATTCAATTCAAAGTCAGCTAATTAATATTAATTAGGCACTCTCACATCAATTTGGCACACAACCCTGAATTCATGAGATACAATTAGAATATTCAAGATCTGAATATCTAATATTCAAGAAAGCAACCAAATTCTCAAGGTTATTCAAAATATAAAACTTACAAACTGGTAACTGAAAACCCCTTATTGATCGTCCCATTATTCTGAATATTGAGGGAGAAGTGTGTCCACATCAGTATCTTACTAGATAAAATATTGTGATCTTGCTAATTTAATTTTCAGTAGAACTACTTTTCTCTGTGCAACATTCACTTGGTTACTTCTAATTAGAAACCATCACACCATTTCACTCAATAAGATCAAGTAAAGCAAAGCACTTAAAAAGAATAACAAAGACAAGCAATTGGCTCTATGACTGAAAACTCCCTCTCTCGCCTTTAGCATTAACACCTCCTTCCCCTGACTGCTCATTTCAGTCTAATCCTGTTCATCACTTCCAAGTTGAGACTGGCTCACAGGGAAACACAAATCGATAGAAGTGTTCTCGGGGGG
>NW_015510056.1:5290-6249 GCF_001515645.1 Sinocyclocheilus grahami
GGCAGACTGACCCAACTAATAGGAAGCTAGCACGTTTGTTTTAAAAAAATAGTTCACACAATCATTCAAATGTTGTCATGATTCACTCACCAGTGTTGTTCCAACCCCGTTTGACTTTCTTCAGGTGAACAGAGCTGTACTGGCCGCTTGGAAAGGGGACCGACGCTTCAAAATATAAAGAATATAATATGCGTTACATTATCAACATTTCAGTGAATTTCACAGGCAAAGGGTCAAAAGTCTACTGTCAATGAAGCACAGCTTGCACAGAAGCTACTTTCAAGTGATGCAGTTTCATATTTCCTCATATTACTATTTGAATGTCTTATTCAGATCGCATAATTATTAAAATCAACTTTCATGTAGAGTTCCACATAAAAATCTGATGAACTGTTTCAGTCAAGGGTGAAAACTCTTGAATGTATCAGTTTCAGGTTATTTTAAACCAGATGAGTCATGTTATTATACAAGCAGGACCTACTTTTACACACAGCTGATGCTGTTAGTCATTGCGTAAGCGCACCTTTTCAATATTTCCTTGATATAAAGTTATTACCAAACACGGAAGGTAAAGCAATGCTTTGTGATCCCAATAACATGAGTCACGCTCTCTGGATACCTGTTTAGCAAAGAGCAACGATTCCCCCCTTGTTGAGCATTTTTGATAGGATATATACTGTGAAACTCTCAAGTGTACATTGATTACTTTTAAGAAATAATGTAATGTAACTTAATGCCAGTGTAGCTTAATTCAAAGGGGGAAACAGTTTTCATACCCCATATTCAGATATTTACAAAAATGTGTTATTTTTTTAACTCTTAATTTTTTCAATTAATTTCTTCAATCACTTAATTTTGTTCAATTTCTCATAAAACAGACTTGATATCTTCATTTTGCGTCTCAAATTACAAGATTGAATTGTATTTACAATAATTTTTAGCATTACATGCAACATTTA
>NW_015510056.1:6818-8317 GCF_001515645.1 Sinocyclocheilus grahami
GTTTAATATGGATCAGATTACCGGTTCGGGGACAGGTGTTAACCTAAGCGGGCCGTCTCCAATGTGAGAGGAAGCAGAGTTGAGACCCCAGCAGCGTGCCGTTTGAATACATGAATAAAACGCAGCAAACATCAAGGCTGCGTGAACTGACACTTTTGATTCAACTTTTCGCAATCTGCTTTTGGCTACACAGTGAATTCACAATGTTGATATGGACAGATATGACATTGACAGATGTCACAACAATTGAACGCAGAGGATTAGCCTTAGCAGAAGTACTGATGCTACGGACTGAACTACATATTTATAGTTCCCATAAATTAAAAGTGTAGTTTTTTTTATATAACAAACTGCATTTACCAGCAACCAGCAGTGTAGCATAAAAATCAAGCAATAAAATGTATTTTTGTACCATTTTAATGCACTGCCACAGAGAGAAAATCTAATAATAAAATAGAATAAAACATACAAAACTCAAAATGCTCATGTTCAGTTAAATTAATGATTCACTGATTCAAGTCATTATATTGCCTTAATAGTAAAATACGGAACATTTGTGAAATAATTAGAAAAATGCTTATTTTCATCTGAATCAATTAATTCACACTATTCATGAAAAAAAATGATTCACTGATTCATTTAAGTCACTGTCTTTTTAATAGTTTGTACAAATTTGTAAAATATTACAAAGGGGGGGGGGGTCATGTGGAGTACTCCACATGGCTCCGGGGGGTTAATAAATGCCTTCTGAAGTGAATCGATCAATGTAAGAAAATTATCTATATTTAAAAATGTATAAACTGTCGTATGCGCGTTCACGAGAGAGTGGCGTTCCAGCGGATGACGTAGGACGTAGGCGTAGTGTAAGTATTATGAATTATGTAATAAAATATTTCATATTAAAAAAAAAATATATATATATAGGATTTATTACTGCCTTAAATAACATAGTTATTTAAACAAATCGCTTTGTTAGCCAAAAATTGTAGTGTAGAATCTGCTTTTTCAAAAGCTTGATTGTAGTTGAACTGACGTACTAAAGTATATTCCCCAACGCTGTCAACCTGACATGAACTTTCGGCTCATGCAGCAGCAAGAGAACTGCTGGTAAATGAGTGCTATGGAAACAAGAGACTCATGCAGCTGGTCACAGTGTGACCTACATCTCCTCGCTTTAACTATGCAGGGACTCTGTTTATAATCACAATGTGGACACCAGTACACAAATCTGTATTTAGAATGACTGCTGGAAGTAAATCCAGTTTTCTGACACAGTTTTCTGAGGCTTTTCTATTATGTCTTTCCAAGACAGCAGGAAAGATTTTGGCGGTAGTTTCTCAGGATGTCTAGAAAGAAATGACAAAATGTGATTGCCTGAAGCTCAACACCTTAAAGCAGTGATCCTCAAATCTGGCTCGCGTGATCCACTTTTTCTGCAGAGTTTAGCTCCAACTCTATCATCAAACAAACCTACCTGTGATTTTCTAATGATCCTGAAG
>NW_015510056.1:9189-11719 GCF_001515645.1 Sinocyclocheilus grahami
TTTGTCATTCGTTGTTTGAAAAAGAGCAGTATGAGCATTCTAATATCCTATTTGTGTTCCACTAAAAAATGAAAATCATATGTAATGTAAAGAGGATGAAAAAACTATGACTTTTAAGTTATTTTAAGCCAACTACTCCTATAAGAGTGTCATTATGATGTCTTTATCAAGAGAACTATGCCACATGCTATATAGAAGATCTCCACGTACTTCAGAAATTGTTTTAGCAGTTCATAGGTTCATTTGTTGCCATTTATGAAGCAATTTGGGAACTGGCTGATGCCTAGTGAGGTGTAAACTGCTATTATCTCTCATGAATTAACTCATATTTCTAAGAAAGAGTCACAAATCACACTTCCTGTGACTGGTGGTTTTGTGTATGAGCGTAAACATTTGACCTGATCAGTGCAAATCGGATCGTGGCGCACTGCGTTTTAAAAAGTGAATCTTTTCTGTAACCTGCTACCTATCTACGTATAGTACCTCTGACATACGAATTTGTCATTCAGAGATTTTCCTCCTCCCCGAGCCATTCCTCTCCCACTTCCAGCAGACGTCCATTTCTCATCTCCTTCTCAATTCCTCCCCCAGCATGTAATCTGTTCTTGATTGATTCCTTCCATTTCTTTTGCATTAGTGGCAGTCTCTTCCCGGGATCATTATCTTGACAAACACGCGACCCCTTAAAATAACAGTCTACCTGACGATGCTTATAAAGGACACGCCACTTATTACAGCTGCTTAGCAACCTGCTACAAGATTAAAGGTAATTTCTCAGACAAAATCACATTATACAATTATTTTATAGCATACCTTCCCACTTACCATTTTATCAGTATCTTAAAACACCATTTCATTGGATATGCAGAGAATTGAGCTCTTTTCGAGTGTGGTTCTGATGAGGCTGACATGTTCCAGGTCTCCAAACAAGATTCCACTGATTGACCGTTGGACATGCATGAGTGATTGAGCTCAATTACAGTATCTTCTTTTCTCTGAAGACCATCTCCGCTACCTTTGGAGAGAAGAACGGAGACTGTGTGTGAACTGGAGAGCCAATTAACAGACTCGGCATGAAACTGAAGGCTTGAGAACCTGATTGTCTGCATTCAAATGCGAATGAACCCTGGTGATACAAACACCGCCTCTATCTTCTACAGCTCAAACTTCTGATTGCCATATTGCTGCCGGTAAGATGACTGGTCAAGAACTTTTATGGATGTGAGATAAGCACAGAGGAAAAGATGAAAAATCTAAGAAAAAAATGCAATCACATAATGCACTGTGACATTACAGGCCCAATGAATAAAATAATACAAATAGATGAAAAATGTTGATTTTAAATACACTTAATTCAATGCTGAAAAGTAAATGCTAAAATAATTTAAATAATAACGTTATTAAAAATATAATAAAATAAATAGACATTTTAAAAAAACTTATTATAATAAAAAAATTAAATATATTTATGATGCATATTTGTCATGTTTTAACAGCAGTATTGTTATTATTAACCAAAACATTTATTTAAATATTCTGGTAATTTAAATAAAGCTTGAAAAAATAAATATGAACTAAAAATGAAACAAAAACTAAAATAATGATATTATTAATTAGTACTATAATTACTAAAAATGAAATGAAATAAAACTTCTAGAATTATTAAAAAACAACTAATAAGATGCCAGACAGACCCAGAAAAAATGTTGATTATGAATATATGAAATCCAGTACGGAGAAGTAGAAATAAAATAAAGCAATTAAATACAACTTTTAAATAATTACCTATTTAAATTAATTGTTTTAAATAATTAAAAAGGTAAATAAATGTTTTAAATCATTAAAAATGTAAATAAATCCATTTAAATGGTTAAAAAGTACTATTTTACAAAAAGAAATGCATTGCATTCCACACATAAATTGTGTGTTGAATCTCGTTTACATTGCGTGCTCTGTCTCTTCCATGAACTTCGAATATTGTACAAATACTATCTGTCTTCCCCATGTCAACTGGTTAGTATGTGATGTTCATGCATGTTTAGTCCTCAAAAAGAGGCAGACTTTGGCTCTTGGGGTGGTTGGAGGGGTTTCAAGATTAATGGCAAACCCTGCTAAGGATCCATCTACTTATCTCAGTCCCACAAATATTCCCATGACGGCTAATTACCCGTAGTACACGGCAATGTGGCACACCAGTACTACTAGCAGGAGCCAGTACATCGGTGTCGGTGGGAGGGGAACGGGCCGTCCGCGTGTTCTCATACTTTGCTGTGGTACTGCATGGGTTTTCAGATCTCAGCGTTCACAGTACAGTCCATTGTGCCTCACAGATCTGCCTTCAAACAATGAACCCGTCTCACAGGAACCCGATGGAATTCAAAGAGAAATTTAATATCCAGGTTAACATTCTCTGAACATACATCATCACGATACATTTACTTGAGAAGCAAAATGACTCGATATTAAAGGAATAGTTCACCAACAAATGAATGGATCCTCTGCAGTGAATGGGTGCCGTCAGAATGAGAGT
>NW_015510057.1:0-523 GCF_001515645.1 Sinocyclocheilus grahami
TCTGAGCATCTGCAACATTTTGGCAAACTTGTGTTGAGAGTAAGGAATAGAGACTACTACAAGATCAGAACAGAGTGTGGAGCTAGGTTTTACAGCTAGGTTTTGCCAGGTGTGCTTAGCTGAAGTATTAGGTTATTATCTTAGCAGTGAATGCTAAGATAGGTTTGGGTCAGCATATGTTTGCTGAAAAGGGCGTAAACGGGGTTTTGATTGATGACTTAAGACTAATCTTATTGTCAAATTATCACTCAGAATTTACTGATGGTTCCCAACAGGTTCAATCTCTGAGGAAGTGAAGTAGAAGAGGGAAAAAAGGGAAAAGGAGAGCATTTCTATTCAGATTATGCTTATTATTTGGTGCTCAGGACGATCGTTATGCCCTAGTGTTTGTCTAGATGACTTGTGTAACAGGGTCATAAAATTAGGGCATATGTTGAAAATAAACAAATCAAAAATAGAAGTGTCTCTGGTTCCTTTTGAGGTTCAGAGAGAACATCAAAACAAAAGGGGGCATAACATGTAA
>NW_015510057.1:2553-12044 GCF_001515645.1 Sinocyclocheilus grahami
TTCTAGCTCATGTCTTCATCTTAGAATCTAACCGAACCATCGACTCTGGGCGGGTCCCTGGTGTGAGGCCTTTTTAAGGTCTCGGAAGATTCACGCCTCTCAAGAGGGTCTTGTCCAATGAGAAAGACGGAAATCCCAAGTGGGAGTTTGGAAATACTGGGGAGTTTTATGACTCTTTGTGTGGAAGCATGGTAATTTGCATATGGAACTTGAATCGAAATTACAAAAGATTCTCAGGACACTAATATATTGCCTATGTACCAACATATAATATACACTCTCGTTTAGATCATCAGAAGACTAATTCATAGATACTAAACATGGTAGGGTTACATATATGTAAGATGACAGGAATGAGTGTTTCCATCACAAGCCTGCATAAAACAGTATAAAATCTCAAAGACAACATACACAATGACCTGAAGGATATGCGTGTTCATTCAAAGAAAGGTTTTCCTATGAATTAATTAGTAGAAAAGTCAATTTCTACTGTGCATTGTGGATTTCCTATGGAAAATGTAGTGCGAGGGGAAATTCTCAACATGCCATGAGGTCGTAAATGGATCTGGTCTAGCAGAGGTGTCGTGGATGCCATGGGGACCAGGGGGGGTCTGGTGTCGTTGCAGACATCCTGGCATCCAGTTTATTGGGTGAGGGGTCTGTGATGACTTGTTAATCTAATGAACAACTGATTTGTTAAATCAAATGAAAAATTGTGTTTTTGATTGGTCCAGACGCTACATCTGTATGAATGACATTTGCATTTGCAAAATGTTAACATTTTGTTTCTTTAAAGGGGTCATATGATGCTGCTAAAAAGAACATTATTTTGTGTATTTGGTGTAATGAAATGTGTTTATGCGGTTTAAGGTTCAAAAAACATTATTTTCCACATACTGTACATTATTGTTTCTCCTCTATGCCCCCCCTTTCTGAAAGCTCATCGGTCTGAAAAGCAAGGTGTGCTGGGATTGGCCAGCTATCCAGTGCGTTGTGATTGGCTGAATACCTCAAGCGTGTGACGGAAATGTTACGCCCCTTTTTACACGTTGCGTTGCATCGCGCCGCGTAAACATAAAACCATGTCTGCATTTGTGATCGGAGAAATGACAAACAACAAGCCCTACTCTACACTGCCCAAAAAACTCGCTTTAAATATATAAAATATAAAAACTCTTTAAATATAAAAAACGTACTTACAGTCTGTGAGTCAGAACAGCCGGCATTGTAGTCTACTCTCCCAGGATCAGGAAACAGTCCTCCATAAAATGTGCTGCACACATCTGAATATTTGGGTTGAAGTGTTCTGGAACAGTGTTGTAAATACAACTTAACCACTGATTTCTAGTCATGTCCATTTTTGGAAGACCAAACAAAGTCGTTTTGCTTTCACAACGAAACAGCATCACACACGGCGGCCTACAGTGAGCAGAGGCCGGGGGCTAGCGTGAGGAACGGCCGGAGGGTTAGAGTGAGCAGAGGCGGGTGGACTTGAGAATGGCGCGGCTGGCGATTTCGATGAAGGAGCGTCCGGGAAGAACATGTGACGACTCCGGGCTGGACTCCGCTTCGTCCACGGTGAAAGCCGATCCAGAGAAATCAAGAATAATAGACTAAAACTGCGACATGAAAAACTAGAAATCGTACAAAAAGTAGGATATTAACTTGGAATGTTTGTTTAGATTACATTTAAAGAGGTGTGCATTATGCCATAAAAAATAAAACGATTGAAAAGGTGGCTTATTGTTGAGTGTTATAAGCTAGGCCTAGTTCTAACACATATTTTGGCACTATAGTCACATTAATGTCACAAATTATGAAAGGCTTGAAATTTACATTTAATAATTCGCTGATGTAGGCCATTTCAGCAGGTTACACATACTTATTCATTATCTGGCCTTTTTTAACACATTTTATTCCCATATACAGAGCCCATGACATGCTGAAAATTATGTCCATGAATTAAGAAATGTATCCATTTTTATTGTTTCTTTGTATTAATTAAAATGTGTTTAAATAATTAATCTATTTTAAAAATAAATAATAATAAATAAATAATACTGATAATATGGTTTCGTATACAGAGTTTGGGCATGCGGGAGACTGGGGGAATCCGTAAAATGTAAAAAAAAAAAAATAATAAAAAAATGTAGACAACACAATACAACTTAAGAATTATGTCCTTTAATTAGAAAACAACCTGATTCACAACATTAATTTCCAAACGCAGAAATCAGGTAGAGCCCTGCACGGGCCTCAAACCTAAGCCCTATAGCCGGCCCTTGGCCAACAGCTTACCAGTATCCTCGGCCCGAGTCCCACTGGAGCCTGTGTCTTTTTTTCTCTATCTCTTACACAGCTGCTGTTGAAGCCATTAAAATAGTTCAGTTTTGTTTTTCATTGAAAAGTTATATTTCTTATTGTTTCATTATTAATGAATTTAGAAAAATGTTTGGAACTTTTTTTTGTTGTTAAATTCAGGTTTCTTTTTTCTTTGTTAAATTCAAGTTGTTGTTGTTGTTGTTGTTGTTTTTGAGTGACGACCAAGCGGATAGCGGCAGACAGTTGAGTTGATCACGTTTAATCAATTTAGCCTTCTCAAATCATCACGACTTGCTTAAAATAAAATCTGTAGATATAGAACACTTAAAGCATATTACAATGTTAGTTTAAACATTTAAAAGTGCACTGTTGGGCTTATATCTAAGCGTTTGTGCTTAATGCACAGAGGCGCCAGCGCGATCAGTTGCATTTTGTTCTTCATAATAGTGGAAACAACTTGAAGTACGCCGTCATTTTTGCTCATACAGATAAGACTAATATTTCATTCGGAACTGTAAATGGTGTACCCTTATTTTTGTGTACACTCACATGAATATCAACAAAACGTTGTGCTTTTGTAAAATAGAGAAAACAAACAGGATGCGCTTTCTGCCATCTCTGTCTGCGTGAACATGTTGAGCTCGGGCTGAAATGCAAAGCTCTAAAAGCAGGTGCAGTTTAGCTTTGCCGTGTCCGAAACTGATGGTTTATATTCACAATAAGCAAGAATAAGTAAGAATACATGTAAGACTGAATCCACGAAGGGCTAATAATGACAGTAAGACGTTAATAATGTATGATCGCGCATTGGTTTAATTTTAAGAAACGACTTAAAAAACAGTAGTAGTTATTATTACAGCAAAAATGTGTTTTTGTTCCATTAATCATTTTTATGTGAGGTTGAAAAATAAACGGTGCTATTATCATCGGTGCTATAAGTCAGTTTTGCTGTAAGCTATTCATCAAAAGCAGCAGCAAAAATCAGCGTGCTCACTGGCAGTCCAGTTCATTATGAAAAAAAAAAAATATATATATATATATATATTAGACCTAAATAAGATCAGCATTTGAACACTATAATAAACACAAGAATTATCTGCATGATGACGCTGTTATTTTTATTATTGCGAAGTGAGATGAATGAAGAGCGCGTCTGTCTTGCGTGCGCAAACACACAATGTTTATCAAGTTAATCCGTCCAGTGGTAGAAGGGAGTCAGTGATTTCAGCGACAGGTTCAAATCCTGGATTGTGGTGTTTTTTTATTTTTTTATAATAAAATAATATATAAAATGATTAATACAGATGTGTGTATTCTGCAGTTCGCTGGTTTATGTTACATTATTTTTTTTTCTTTTAGATAGAGCATGTCCATTTTATACTGAGCACAGTAGTGTGACTGAATTCAGTCCAGCAGGAGGGGGTTGGGGTTTGGGGGTAGTTCTGTATAGCTTGTGGGGGTTGAAATAAAGTTGTGAATCACTTGCTCGTTCATATGGAGAGTGTCTGATGAGCGTTTCAAACTTGCAGAGCAGGTTTAGGCAAAGTGTCTGTTTTAGGACAAATGCCTCGTTTGGTTTGGCTTTTGCAGTTTTTGCAACGGCATACAGAGTATTATATACAATATAATATGGTTTTGTTTTTTCTCAGGAGAGATGAGGCACCTCTGAGAGAGAGACAAAGAAACTGGCCAAAGGAGACGCGAGTCTGACAGAGAGAAAAAACTTTTGTTCTTAATGTATATGCTGCTTTGTACTATTTTCAGTTTTGCACCGTTTTAATTGTACGCGGCAACGCTGCAGTAGTTTTGGCAATACAAATGTAAAAATATAATTAGGGATGCACGATACCTCTGTATTGGGCCCGATACTGGTCTCCTGTACTCGTACTCATACTCGTTAAAATGCCCCAATACCAAACGCTGATACCACACAGCATGTGATAAGCGCCATATTCAGACAAAGAAACACAGACAGCAGAAAGGAGTTAAGAATGTCTACTACGAAGTATATGTATGCAATGAATATAACATTAAACGTTCAGTATTAACGCCTGTATAGCTGATGTGCACGAGCTGATTAACAAAGCACGCTGAGTGGATTGAGCGCGCGGCGGCGCAGATGCGTGAGCTTGTCGAGTGAATATATATTTCTCACAGACATCACTGGAAAGTTTGTAGTTCGGTCGGATATGTCAAAAACAAGTAAGTAAAACAATGCACAAGTTACTTAACGGTAGAGAGAGAAAGACAGAGAGAGAGAGAAAGAGCGCAATTCTGTTGTGTGATCTTTGATGTTCACTCACTTAGCACGCGCATCATTTGGATTAAAATACATACACGACTTTTTGGCGAAAGTGAATCTAGCAGCTTGTGTGAAATGCGCTAGACTTGTATACTGTCCTCTCATTCTGCATCAGTACAAATTCTTGCGCGCGTTGCACGTGTTTTGCTTGCTTGAGTGTTTCTGCATTATATGAGTGGCTTTGAAATATAAATCGCAGCACGTTTCAGATGAAAAAATGCAACTTCTATTTCTGAAAATATCACAGTTAGGAGATTTATAACGAGTGGTTCCCTGCATTATTACAGCAAAGCGCGTGATTACAGTACTGAGCCGCTGCAATGGAGCAGCTCTATTGCTATTAAATTAAAGATGATGTACCATAGAGCAAAACAATGAACAGTGAAAGTAACAAAAACTTGTAAAATACATTTTAATGGGCATAATTAAGTGTGAAAATAACCGAAGGATATACAGTCAAACCAAAAATTATTCAGAGACCATGATTTTTGATATTTTATGTAAGTGAGGACAGCAAAATAAAGTAAACTGTGACAAATCATACCCAAATATTCTTCATACAGTGGACTACCAGTTAAATTGATACAAATTTGGGACCAAAAATTATTGATACGGAGTCTGGGAAAAAAATTTAAGTTCAGGTTTGCATGAACCTGACAGCATGCCCAGGAGACTACAGGCTGTCATTAAGGCTAAGGGCTGCCCGACAAAGTATTGATAGTTGTGTAAATACTGTCATACTAACAGCTGTCTGAATTATTTTGGTTGATTGTAATCTATTAAATACCTTTCTATAAAAATCATCTACCATTATCAAGATGAATTTGTTCTGACACAGTGTAACTCTGAGTTCTTGTCATATTTTATTACCATTTTCGAAGATGGAAGAATGCTGTTTTTGTAACATGGGAAATATGATTTTCAAAAGACAAGTTGCTATCTAATATAACACCCAGATTTTTGACTGTAGAGGAAGTAACCGTACATGCGTCTAGTTGCAAACTGTAATCCAAGAGATTCTGAGTACTTTCTTTTGGTCCAATAAGTAATATCTTTGTCTTATCCAAACATCATGTAGGCCTAATTTTTGGGAAATACACATGCATTACAGACACGACAAAAAAGACCTGAGTTTTTGGGAGACAACATATTTTGTAGACTTTCTGTGATTTACAAAGCACAAACCAGAAGCAACAATATCTGCAGAATGGAGAAGGGTTGACCAGTCACAAAACATAAAATATCACTTTCATTTTTCCTCTGAAACACAAAAACGAAAATTTAAATCAATGTTAAGGATGTGTCATCTCTCCGTTATGGACCGTTCTGAAAGCAGAATTTATGCAAACGTGTATAAAATGCTTTAAAAACTTTAACAGATTTGTCTAGAGGGTATTTAATAGGGCTGCCCCCACGTAAGATTTTTCTAGTTACTAGTAGTCATTCATTTAAGTCATTATTCAACTAATCGCACGTTTATATTAAATTAACACAGTCTACTTATCCAAAATGAGGCTTAATATATTCCGCCCTCAAGCGCATGCATTAAGTTTGCCACAAAGTACAGGCAGAAGTAGCCTAATAATTGTAAAAAAAAAAGACATTTTAATTATGTATTAATAAACTAATGTTTTCTTGTCGGCTGCAAGATGAAATTCACGGTGCTGTCTCATCTCCACAGTATTGACGCGCCTTTAGAGAGAAATGCAACCTTCACAGATTACATAATCAGGGAGTATTTGCTTTAATTTTGAATTGGGTTGTTTAAAAGTAGACATTTCAAGCTTTCTGTAGATATATTTCTCATGTGAGGCACCCCCAATTATCAATTATTTCATTATCAGGAAAAAATTCAAGTGATCGCGAGGGCGCCTCCCTGTCAACATGCGCATTAATAATTTTCCGCACAAACACTTGAATATGAATAGTAATAGAGCACATTTATTTTAGGTTACAGTTTGGGATCTGCATTAAAAATAAATCTTCTCAAGTCTACAACCAAGACAGATGCAGTTATAAGCTGTAAATTGAAGGCTATTTGACGTTTTAAAATGATATAACGGCCGATGCCTCTCCAATTTGTTGATCATTTGTTGTTCTTGATCAAGATTAAACGGATGCATGACTCTCAAACTTGTTTTAATAAATCTCTTCTGCATCAAGTAATAAAGATAAAAAGCAGGTTAATTTAATATTATTGTACAAATAATTATAAAATGCTATAGACTGCGAATAAGATTGCAGTTTCACATTTTGCATATGCATTACAAAGTTAAATATTTTTTACATGCAGTGATACGGAAAACAATGGAAAAATTGACTGAATTGATTGAAGTGGCTCTGAAAAGAGCCTTTTTATGGTGAGCCAAACTTAGTCAAATCTGGTTATACTGCCAAGGAACTGCACCACACGGGGAGTTGCTTCCCATCCAGTACCTGGGTCAGCAGGACCAGTGGTGGAAGGAGAATTCTGATGACCCCATCTAATAAAATTGCGGAGAATGGTGGTTGCTTGCACAATCTTTTCTGCATTACATGGGCTCAACTCCATCACTCTGTGGTACACACGAAACTGAGCTGCCATGATGCCAAACGCATTCTCTACAATCCTCCTTGCATGCGACAGACGGAAGTTGAAGATCCTCTGGTCATCAGGGATTGCTCTTCCTGGGTAAGGACGCAGAAGATGTTTTCAGAGGGGAAATGCTTAATCTCCAACAAACACAAATGGTACCTTACCAAGGTGTTCACCATTACGGAGAGGCTCATCATCTGGGAGATTGAGTGTTCCATCTCTGAGAGCTCTTCCAAGACCAGAGGCAGACAACATACCACCATCACTACTCTTACCAAAGGCACCAATGTTTACTACTCTGAACAGGTAGTTGGCATCTAACCACTGCCAGAAGAACAATAGAGAACTGTCCCTTGTAGTTATAATAAAGGGACCCAAAATCAGCAGGAGCTTTGATTGTAATGTGCCATCAATGGCACCCAGGCAGTGTGGAAAAGCCCATTTACTGGAGAACCCCTCAGCAATAGCCCTCCAATCTGATTCCTGAGGCACTGGCATATACTCTCCTACCAAACCCTCCCAAATGGCCGTGGCCACAGATGGCATTATTCCAACTGCAGTGGATTTGCCCACCCTGAAGCTTCGATGTAGTGTGGTTAGAGTCACCAGTTGCCAAAAACCTGAAATTGAAATTGAGTATTTTATTAATACTAATGAATATTTTATGAATATTAATATTATTTAAAATTAATATCCCATAACTTTGTATGTTTATGGTACAATCTGGTCAATCGGGTCCTTAAAGGTCTTGGGAGAAGCCACAAACTTGGGCTTCTTGGAAAAAAAATACAAATAAATTCATGACAACATCTCTCTCAGGAACCACTCTGCTAAATTGATTGTGTAGTCACACAGTGGCTCTGTTCACACCAGGCATTAGCACGCATCTTGGGTGACGCATATGGCCACATTCTTTTATTACAGGGTTAGTTAAAAAATGAAAATTCCATCTTTGAAATATCTTTGAAACACAATTGAAGATATTTTAACAATATGAGATTTCTGTCCCTTGATTGACGGTCCACGCAACTAACACTTTGATACTTCATAAACTTTATAAAGAGATCTAATCCATAAAGAGAACTAATCCATACGTGGTTTAGTCCAAATTTTCTGTTTTTCTGTTTATGTTCCCTGATCAATGTTTAAATGTGGGAAAAAAACTAATCAAAAACCAAATTTAATTTGTTCATCGTAAAGCGATCAAGTCTCTTCAGAAAAGTTGGACTAAACCGCTCAATTCATTTGCATTCGTTTTATGATCTCTTTATGAACTTCTTGAAGCATCAAAGTGGTAGTTGTGTACACTTTTGTTGGAAGGACAGAAATCTCTCAGGTTCAATTTAAAGGGTTCCTATTATGCTCTTTTACAAAGTCTTGATTTTGTTTTGGGGGTGTACTAGAACATGCTCTCATGCTTGGTGGTTCGAAAACCACATTATTTTTCACATAATTTACATTATTGAAATACCTTTCTCCCCAGGCTGGCACAAACGGCTCAATTAGTTCTGGCTTTGATGAAGGTCCACCTCCCAAAAAACAAAATGTGTTGTGATTGGTTAGCTGTCCCAGTGCGTTGTGATTGGCCAACAGCTTAGACGGTGTTTCAGTACTGCCACGCCCCTTGCTCAGTCCTTCAACAAAAGCTTTTGGCGAATCCGGCACTGTCCTCCCTCGTGTTGTGGAAGCTGTCCTCAGTAAAATGCGCAGCACACAAGAGCAAATTGGGGTTATAATGCTCAGGAACAGAGTTAAAAATAAATTGCAACCACTGATTCCTGACATCATCCGCTTTCGGAGGTGAAAAAAAAACAGCATTTCATGTGGTTGCACACCGGACGAGAAGCGCAGCATCACGTCGCGCCACGTCGCGCCACGTCTTTAAAATTCGAACACATTATTTTCTATGAGTGTACGCACACCCGGCGGCGCTATTTGGCGTCTGTCCGCGGTGCTCAGCTATGTTGTGTTGTGCTTGTTGTAAGAATTGTTCTAGATGCGGCGCTGCGCTTCTCGTCCAGTGTGCGACCGCCTTTAGACATGCCGAAAACTTGACGCTACAGCACAGCAGCTCTTCTTCTTGGTTTTCTCTGATGCACTAACTCTGCAGCAGCACTTCTTCTTCTTCATCATCTCGTCTGATGCACTCAACCGAGCGTTCTAACCACAACCTCGCCCCTCCCCACTCCCCAACCATTCACATTTCTGTAGGCGGGAATTATTTGTAATGACATTCCAATGAGCCACTTTTTGATATCACAAAGCCCAGAAAACAAACGCTGTAGTCCAAAC
>NW_015510057.1:12520-12730 GCF_001515645.1 Sinocyclocheilus grahami
CCTGTAGCTTGTTTATTGAGGATGCAGGACAACCACCTAGCAGTGTAGGTAGCAAAATACCCCTCTCTACAGTTTATTTTTCTAACGAGTAACAAGTTTATGATCACCGAATATGTTTGTTTCTGAGGTAAATGTGACGTGACATTGTTTACAAGACTTTATATTGACATCTTTGCGCGGCTGAAACACTGATTGAACGATTACATGAGA
>NW_015510057.1:12893-13111 GCF_001515645.1 Sinocyclocheilus grahami
TTAACTTACCTTCGGATGTTTAGTCATGATTATTTTGTGCTGAAATTGGTATTAAAGGGCAGTCACACTGTACTTTTCATTACATTGACTTCCATTCATACGCATGCGAATGCGTCAGACCAGAAACACAAGCTCATGTGAAAAATTTAGCATTTCGCTGCGTTCCAAAGTTGAAGTTTGGTGAACTCTGACCTGCGAATTCGCATCACGTGAAGACG
>NW_015510057.1:24862-25746 GCF_001515645.1 Sinocyclocheilus grahami
AACACTTGAATATGAATAGTAATAGAGCACATTTATTTTAGGTTACAGTTTGGGATCTGCATTAAAAATAAATCTTCTCAAGTCTACAACCAAGACAGATGCAGTTATAAGCTGTAAATTGAAGGCTATTTGACGTTTTAAAATGATATAACGGCCGATGCCTCTCCAATTTGTTGATCATTTGTTGTTCTTGATCAAGATTAAACGGATGCATGACTCTCAAACTTGTTTTAATAAATCTCTTCTGCATCAAGTAATAAAGATAAAAAGCAGGTTAATTTAATATTATTGTACAAATAATTATAAAATGCTATAGACTGCGAATAAGATTGCAGTTTCACATTTTGCATATGCATTACAAAGTTAAATATTTTTTACATGCAGTGATACGGAATAAAACCAAACAAGATTTGTAATCAAGAAAAAATATGTAGACAAATAAGAATAAATGTTGCGCGTCAGACTCAGCATCATGCGTGCCGCGCAAATCTTACACTCTGATATTTTAACGAATAGGATACACTCCTGCATACTTACATTGTATGAAAGCAAGTAAATAAGGCTCCCTTTAAAATCACTGAAGTTGTCAATGTATTAAGCTCTTTTTACAGTGTGTGCACTTTGTTGATTATAATGAGAGAACTTGAGTTTAAACATGAGGACGTTTTATTAATCCGTCCATTCTTTTCAGTTTCAATGATTTAGCTAAATCGTGGCCAGGTTTAATTTATTCGTTTCTTGTTTTAGTTAGACCTAAATAATGGGAGCGAAATTATACAGTGCCTCACATTTTACTAAAATAAAGGAAATAATTCATAAAACACTAGGAGTGGGACAACATATCGATATGGCGATATATCGTTGTCCTTCTCCATGCGATACGA
>NW_015510057.1:27439-27903 GCF_001515645.1 Sinocyclocheilus grahami
AAATCAGCAGTGTATCAAATACTTATTTGCCCCACTGTATATACGTTTATGGAAATGAGAACTAAATAACTGCCCCGTAACAGCTATCGGCGTGGACCATAGGCACCGATCACGTTAGCGCATATTCAGTCCATGAGCAGCCTAACCGCTCCACTCGGATCGCAGGTGGATTTCCCTCATATGAGTGAGAGGGAGCACCTCCGGCGCGTCCAGTTTTATGTCAACAAAACTGGATGCTCGCCCTCTCTGTTGGGAGTTGATAAGCAGTTAAATGTTTTGGTTTACACACAAAGAAAAGTGTAAGCTTTTAATAACTCCAGCAATAAAATAATTCATTTCCTTAACATGTTACATTTGTTTTACAGGACTTTTGTGCTGTTTTCTAGTGGTTTGGACTTGAATAAAGAGAGAAAACTTGTACTTAACCTTTTCACAGGCATTTTGTTTTCATAGTTAGACAGATA
>NW_015510057.1:29056-29817 GCF_001515645.1 Sinocyclocheilus grahami
AGAGAGAGAGAGAGAGAGAGAGTACAATATAATTACTATTCACAAGTGTATTATTATTAAATTACTTAATGTTCGTTATTTTATATTTATATTTTAACTCATTTTAAAATTTAATTTTGCACACCAATTTCAGTATATTTTAATTTTTGGGTGAACTATTACTTATTTCTTATAAGTTTCTTATAAGTTCTCATGAGATTTGAGTGCATTAAGTTGTTTTTAAATACAATTAAGGAGTTGTTCACTCCAAAATGAACAGTCATAATTCATTCTAAAGAAAATTATTCCTTAAAAAAGATGTGGTTTTCAAAAACAGGTTCTAATAAGTTGCTCTCTTCTCCTGCTGTTATGTAGGAATTGTTGTTTTTGGTAGTTAATGAATTTGATAAAAACAATAAAACCAGTTTCCTGATTCATTACTTTGTTGCTTAGTGTACTTGAACATTTTATTAAAACTATCACTAAGCTTTAGCATCGCTGACAATACAGTTCAATAGTTGATTTGACAGCCTTTTTGGAGATCACAACTGTAAACATACCATTGTAGTGGAGATGTTCTTGATGTCTTGGTTGTTGGACACAGCTGGTAATATCCATCATGAGTAACACATCTGCTGTAAACACCAGGATTCTTTTTTTTTACTGTAAACAAGCATGGCAATATGCATTTTGCATCCATGTACCCAAAAGATAACTTGCATTCTATGAAAAATGTAATATGGGCATTTAAAACATGTTGCGTGTGTGCAGATGTAACCTTA
>NW_015510057.1:33639-34226 GCF_001515645.1 Sinocyclocheilus grahami
GAATGAGTGCACTCGAGAATGTCCACTATGGTTTCGGACACCACTTAAAATGGATATCCCCTCAAATAGTGCCCTATAAAAGGGTATGGGGCGATTTCGGATACAGCCTAGTTTTCCGGGTTTGGTCAGGTGATGTTTGACATATACCCTATTGAAAGCCTGACGGATTTACAGTTTAACATACCTTTAACTCCCTTTCACAATGGTTCCATTAACGTAATTAGAAAAACTTGACAGTAGCACGTTTGTCTTGACGCAGATATGACGACATGACGGACATGATATTAAGCACTGAGAACAAGCATCATACAGATTATGCAATTCACACTTAAGCCTAGGGTGAATGTAAGATTTTTAAACACGCTCTAATTTCTGTTTTGCATTAGATAACGTCAATTAAATGACTGGTAAATGTTCCACGTTACACCCCCTCCGTCTGCAGAAAGACTGCATTGCTCGTTTGCAGCGGGCGAGACAGACGTACACTTCAACATGGTGTCATGCGTCACAAAAACAAAATTGTTTGCGCGTTAATGTTTAACAGTCAAGTCAGGTCAAGTCACCTTTATTTATATAGCGCTTTTAAC
>NW_015510058.1:0-224 GCF_001515645.1 Sinocyclocheilus grahami
ACATTCAAATATATGACTAGTGCTTGCTGTAGCAGTTGTAGCTTGTTTCAGAAACCCTCCACCAGCTCCACCTGTATAGATCTGCTACGAGGTGACTTATGTATGCTATGGGGGGGTATTTCATGTATGCTATATTTGCAGTATTTCCTATATGCTCAGCAGCACGTTGTGGATGTATCGGCTGTAGCAAGTCTATCTATCTATCTATCAGTCGCGCTGTAAGC
>NW_015510058.1:1394-4846 GCF_001515645.1 Sinocyclocheilus grahami
TTTTATGAATACTGAGGATTCAAACAAACTTATTCGCTCGCCTACTTCTTTTTTGCATACTATATAGTAGGGAAGTATGCGGTTTCGAAAGCAGCGAGTCACTTCCTTCGTTTCTGAATTAAAGGGGTGGTTGATTGCGATTTCACTTTTTTAACGTTAGTTAGTGTGTATTCTGACAGCGCTGCATGAGCTTGCAGCTCCAGGGTTCAAAGTCCAAAGCGCGAGGAAAATCTGGGCTGAAACTGTGTTACTCATCAGTTGCTCAGTAACATTTTTGTGAATTTTTTTTAAAGGCATGTGACGATGTGATACATGAGACAAACATCTTCCCAAATTCGTAATGAGAATCATTTATAAATCTGCATGATCTTGTCAACAAAAAGAAGCACTGAGCTCTTCCTGCGGGTTTCTGCCAAAATAAAAGCCAAGCAAAAGCAACAACTCCATAGACATTCATAAATGATAGTATTGTAATTTTACTGTCGTTCTGTAAAATAAAATAAAAAGTAAGACAATAATAATAATAATAATTACCCTATAACAGCTCTATTAATACATTTATTATAACATTCACATATAGTGTTCAAATTGGGATCTGTAATATATTCTAATGTTTTAAAATAATTCTCTTCTGCTCAGCAAGACTGCCTTTATTTATACAGTAAAAAATACATGCCTGATTCAAGTCTCAAAAATTGTGAAAATAGGCCTACATGGGGGGGGGGGAAATGTGAAAAACCATGTTCGGTAAATGGCCCAGTGTTTCATTTTGTTCGGCTTCGGCCAAGAATTTTCATTTCGGTGCATCCCTAATAATATTGAAGGTTAAAATGTACTGATTTGTTAAAATTACACTTAATTAAGTTTTAAAATAATAAAGTCACAATTACATAATACTATTTCTACTTCTGGCAGCCATATCACCCTGTAAGCCATGCATACAGCACCGGACATGACAGGTTTTCTGGTACGCAAAACAAGTACTTTAAAGGAACTTTAAGTCCATCCTTTTTACCCCGTTTTAACATGGATTTCTATGTAGCTGTCGGGCAAGATGGCAGATAGCAGTGGCGGCACATAATATCTGCATTCTGATTGGTCAGATCGCCTGTCAATCAAGCTCCCTGTGAACTGTCAATTGCACTGTGAAATAAACGAAAATGAGTATTTCACATGTATATTATTTTACCTCACTCTAAAGTAGGGAAATTGCTTTTGTCCTAATTTCTACACTTGCAAGTAGGGCCTAAAATTAACTTTTTGCCACATCTGCCAGAGGCTGGTGACTTGAGAAAATTTACCAGCCTGTCTTGTAAGTCAGTAAAGGTTCTTGTATTTGTTTCGAGTAATGATTGATTAAATTCCTTACACATTGTATCAACAGCTTATTGTTATTGTCCATTTTTTTTCCTGCTGATTCTGCTTGCATTAAGAATAATGTCAAAATTTTAGTTCTGGAAGCTATTTGATTTTGGGGCTTTGCATTTTTTATTTATTTTTTACTCCGAGCTCATTAAAGTTTAATAAATTGTATTTCACCTGAGTGCGTCTATGCCAGAAATATCCGATCCAGCCCCGGATGCCAGATCCTATGGGGGTAGAATTGTTGCATTATTCCAAATAAATGTAAAGAGATTATAAGAAACATATTTACATTTATTTGTGGATCATAATCTATTTATTTGGAATAATGCAACAATTCTACCCCCATAGTGTTTGATTGTGTTTTGTGATTAATGATGACACTCATGTGTGCTGAAGATCATCCTGATCCTACAGAGATTTCAAGAGACTCCATTCATCTCAGTCATCACACACACACTTATCAGTGACTGTATACGTGCTCTATGTCAGTCACATTTGCTCTTTCGGTTTCAAAATGTTCAAAGCGTCGGTGAGGCACGCACAGATCAGGTAAGACTTCAGTTTAACCAACTGTACTAGCTAACCAACCTTTAAATACACATCTTATTATTTTTAGTAGTTGCATGAAATTAGAATATTGAGAAGGCAAAAGCTTAGGCTGATATAAAATGTATCAATTAATGTTTTGTAATACATTTATATATATATATATATATATATACACACACATTGTTACGGGGCTGATGAGACGTGAGACGTGCGGATCCATTTGCAGAGCTTTATTGAGGAGAAGACAGAGACGTGGTCATAAAGCAGGCAGGGTCAAACAGAGGCAGACAGGTATATGGCGGGCAAAACACAAGAATAATCCTAGGGCTAGCGTGGGTCGATGAACTGCAGACAGAATCAGAAGGGGCAAGACTAGGGGAGAAATCCAGGAAACCAGGTGAAGATCAGAACCGGAGAAAACAGACAAGGCGAGGCAAAACTAGGCTAGGGCTAGGGCAGGGAAACTAATGAGGGCTCTGTAAAGTAGCTATCTAAGGATAAGATATGCGCTGAACAATACTCGGCAGAGGGAAGGGATCAGAGTGAGTGTTATATAGTGAGGGAGTGATATGAAACAGCTGGGTGCAATCAGTGTTAACAGCTGTGTGCAATCCGTGCTGAGTGCAATCAGTGCAATGCATGATGGGAAATGTAGTCCGGGGTGATGTGCAACAGTGTGTAGTGCGAGAGTCAATGAAATTGGAAGTTCATGGACCGAATTCGTGACACACATAATATATTCATTAGTTTTCTCAGATGATGCGGAGATGCAGCCGCGCCCTCTGTAGGTCTACTAACTGACCAACCTTTAAATACCCATTATAATCTAAACAATTGTCTCTCTTATTAAACTTTGTTTCAGTAGTTGCTTGAAATTATAATATTGGCAATAGCTTGCGTAAAACACATATTTAATGAAAATAAAATGGATGATACTTTGCAATTAATGTTTTGTAGCCATTATGAATAACTTATTGCATGACACTGAAATGTCAGCTACTAAAATGAATGGAAAAAACCTTCATCATGGGCTATTTGGCATTATTTCTCACTGTATCCAGTACTGGTGTATTGCTGTATTTGACAAGGTTCATTACAGATGTTCTCGTTAGTTGTGCAGATGATGCTGCAGCCGCACCCCTCACTAAAAGCTCTCACACACTGCACACATTCACCATCTACAGCAACTCAACACTAATCTGATTGAGCCACAGTCAACTGCGCCTACAGATAACAATAATAATACAAATAATTAAAAACACGGCGGCTCTTTAGAATTTTTCGACAGTTAAAGATGGATCTTTAATTTCTTTACAGTTTAATAATAATAATAATAATAATAATCAATAGTAGCTGTAGGATCACATGCATAAATACAAACATAATTATTCTGGTGATATTGTCTGAGAAACAGTGATGTGACTGAGTGTATATTGATATTATATTTGATAAAAAATGTATTTATGCTAATGAAGTGAGTATATTTTTCATAATTAACAAGAAATACTAAGTAAGTATTAATAAAGGTGCTGAGGACT
>NW_015510058.1:7306-10098 GCF_001515645.1 Sinocyclocheilus grahami
TCGCATACACACACTGGAAATGATGCAATATTGACAGATTTCAGCATTACGTGTGAAGAACCAGATTATCTACTGCACCAAAATCAGCAGCTCACTTTGTGATGATGCACAATGAAATAACTAAATTGCAATGAATTGTTTATCCGTCGTGCATTTATCAGTCATCATTTATATGTGAAATTACTCTGTGATCATTATCTACAAATATCAAAAATGTCAATATTTATTGGATCTACAGTCATTTTTATAATGAACGAATTAAGATGATGACTTCTTTAGTCCAGCCCTTTTTACCTTTATCTGGCTGACGTGCATCACTCACGGCAAGATGGTGGTGGCAGCCGGGAGGCATTCGGAAGGGCTCATCTCTATGCCCTAATCAATTCAAAGGGTTTACCCTCCGGAGTGAGAGCTTTGAAGGGTTGAAGGGTGTGGGGGACCAAACAACTGTTTCTTGAAGTGCCCTTCTGCATCATCATCACGTGCCCACACGGAGGTGCCGTCATCATGCAAAGGATCATGGGAGCCCGAAGTGTCCATCAGTTGTACCCTTCGAAATCATTCATTCATTTCAATTAGTTGCCAAAATAACTTTTCTAATTTATATTTCATTTTAATTGTTAGATTTACTACTAAATCTACTAATTATTATTTGTATTATTTTAGCTTTATTTTAATTAATGAAAATAATATTAATAGTTTTAGTTGTAGCGTTAACAATATAAGCAAGATTATTATTTAACTGCACCATTGTGGAATAATACCTACTGTTTATTTATTATTTTAATAAGTAGGCAGCATTCAGTAAAGAGCTTTGTGATTCATACAAGAGAAACCCTGAGGAAAATTATATGGATATGAACATTACTTCTGCATTATTACATTGATAATCTGGAATGAATATGAAAGCACTGTGTAAAGTTCTGTTCAAAGGTAAGATTTTGCATTACAAACAGCTCACTTAATATAAATTACAGTGTAAATTAAATTAATCTCTTTTCAGTATGTGTCACTCACTATTTCTGGTTGAACTTTCAGTATTAATAAGTCACACAGAGAATGACTGACAGTGATGGGAGGAAAATGTCTGATCTGTTTGATCAACAGCACGAGTGTTATAATTCATAATAATCTGTGTTGGGTTCACTCTTGATCATTATATGAACATCAGAATAACAGCATCTGTTGATTGTGTCTCATCAGCTCCTGTGATTCTGGATCCAAACACTGCAGATCCACGTCTCGTCGTGTCTGATGATCTGACCAGTGTGAGAAACAGCGGGAACAAACAACCTGTTCCTGATAATCCAGAGAGATTTAAACATTATTTCTGGGTTCTGGGTTCAGAAGGTTTTAACTCAGGAACACACTGCTGGGATGTGGAGGTTAAAGAGAGTAAACGCTGGATTCTTGGAGTAACTACAGCATCAAACTGGAGGAAGGGAGGTGTTTTCTTTAACACTGATGTCTGGTGTGTGAGGTACAGATGGTCTTTTGTTACTGGTTTTGGTGTTGAACAGCAGCTTGATCGTGTGAGAGTGAATCTGGACTATGACAGAGGAACGGTGTCATTCTCTGATCCTGTAACTAACACACATCTACACACATTCACAACCTCCTTCACTCACACACTCTTTCCTTTCTTCTGGTGTCATTTTTATTCCTCTCTGAGGATCTTAGCGATCAATAGTCAGTAATCATTACTCCTGCAGCTCTGGATCATGTTTCAACATCTAATCACATGAGTACAAGACTGTTGATCCGAATATCAGTACGGTTGTGATTGATAGTTAGTTGAACTCTGATCACTGATGGATATTAAAGGGGTTATCTGATGCTACATGCACTTTTACAAGTTGTTTGAACTGAAATGTGTTACCACCCTATAATGATAAAAAACATTTTTTTATCTACTAAAATCTTTACCCCTTTCTCAAATCGAGCCGATCTCAGATGCCTGTGTGACGTCACACAGACCAACGTGATCTCATGATAATTTGTATATATTTTACGTAAAATGTGGTACTATAAAACGTACATTTACTTACGTTTTTACAGGCACTAAAACGTACAATACTGACGTATTTTCAGCCTCTAAACGTACAAATAATTACGTATTTTCAGCATTTAAACATATAAAACTGACGTATTGACGACACCTAAAAATTAATCCTTATGAATATTGAAATCGCGGCATTCATTTTATTAGTTTTTAGTTGTCATATGAATAACCTTGTTTTCAGTTGTATTATTAAATTGTTTACTCATTTACTTATGAAATGATAACATTTCGTTTTGTTGTGATTTCTGCTGCCAGCTCGTTTCCAAGAATATGCCTACATAATGTTAAACACGACTTCACTTTAAACCTTAAAATAAATAACATTTCTGCACTCGTTTAACATTTACTTGTCATATAATGTTTACTTTGATTGCCATAGGCCACAAAAGGTGTTTTCTCCGACATGCTGTGACTAACAATAGAACTATAAAATACGCCAAAAACACAACATAATTACGAAATGAAACAATTTTATTAGTGCACTGTAATCCAAATCTTCCGAATCCATAGGACTGCGAGGAACAGACCCAAATCCAAGCCTTTATTCGGCGATCTGCTTCTCCATCCCGAGCAGCGAGTCCAGTGACCGTAAGCAGCAAAGCCCGCGCTGACTGACGCGCTCTTTACAAATTCAAATGTTGCCGCTTCAAACGACAGGTTTTACGGCAGGATAATCGAACGCTCATTGGCTCTCGCCTGCATTCGTCACAGATTGCGACATGCCGTGTTT
>NW_015510058.1:10430-13109 GCF_001515645.1 Sinocyclocheilus grahami
CATATTCGCTATAAAATGGGTAGGTTTAGGGGTAGGTTAAGGGGTCTAAAAATCGAAATCGCTTATTGATAAAATGATAAAAATGCATTGATGTGAATATCTTAATGATATAAAAGATTCGTAAATATTTTTACGTTTTTTAGCTAAAAATGCGTAGCGATTTGTACGTTTTAAACGTTGAAATACGTCTAAATTGTACGTTTTAACATTAATAAAAACGTACAAAAGTGTACGTTTTGTGCTTGTAAATGTTACGTATTAATACCTACGTATAAACATGAGACCAGGCTGCACAGACAGGCCTCTCCCACGATAGTTTGATTGACAGTAGCGTTTCCTCACAGACTGGACTGGTGTCTTACCTTAGCTCCGCCCTGAGTGACTGTCATCAGTCCGCCATTGTTTCACCGCCGGAGCAGACGTAGACAAGAATGACTCCTAACAAGCAATTGAGGTGTTCTGTTGTTGGATGTAATAATGAACATAGCAGTCGTCATTTACTCCCGACATCTGAGCCGCTGAACTCACAGTGGATTACGCTTGTTTCTGAAGGGAATGCGCCCCCGATCTACATAAATGTTCTATGTTCGCGCAAATCATTCATGATCCGGCCTCATCTACAGAAGAAATGAGTATAAGGTTTTTTAATTAATCTTTGCAAATCGCCTTTCCTAATAATGTGCTAATTAGCAAGTTTCACGATGAATAAAGTAAACAGTCTCTCTGAGAGCAGCTCGGAAGAGAGGGGCGGAGTCAGCAGAGCTCATTAACATTTAAAGGAAAATGCTACAAAACAGCTTGATCTGAAAAGAGCTGTTTTTGACGGTGAAACAGGTGGCTTTTACACTACCATTGAGATATTTTAACCAAACTATGTTACATACTTTTCTTTAAGACCCTAAAGAAACATATCAACTTGTGGAAAATAGGCATCCAATGACCCCTTTAATCAAACGGTAAAATTACAGATTAAATGTCTATAAGGTTCATATATGCAGAAGTGAAGTTCATATCAAGTAATATAATAATATCAAGAAGAAAAAGTAATGGGAATTATTTTTATTATATTATTATTATATTATATTATATTTAAACAATTGTTTTATTGTACTAAAATAAATAAATAAATACAATTATTAATGTTTAAGATTCATATTTTCAGGCTAACTGACATTTACCTAATTATCTCAGAGAAATGTGTCTCTTTATCAATATTATGGTTTATTTTTCTTTTTTTTTAGTTTATGTCAGTTACCAATCAATTATTTAATTAATTTCATTATTGAAGTAAATGTATGCAAAATATTCTTGCTAATCACGACAACATTGAATGAAATATATTTAGTCAATTTAAATCATATTTATTTCTAAATCATTTTACTCAATGCAGATTGTTTCAAAGCAGCTTTAGAGTAATAAACAGGAAGTCTGCTCACATATTTAATCTGGTAGTTGTTTTAATTTCCATGTCATTGTTGCGCTCAATTCAAATAGTTCAAAATTAAGCTAAAATAATTTAATACATTTGTCATTTCTTCTTTGGAATCAGTGCTGCTTTACTGACATCTAGTGGAGAAACTGAGCAACTGACTCAAAACTGAACATTACAAAACATGATGGGGACAATAAGAATATCAAGTAAACACACTAGATGGTACATCATTTTATATTTATATTATTGTAGCGCCCCCTACCTTTCTGAAGTAGAATTTTGTAAGGAGCAGCACCAGGTTCAGAAACTAAATGCCTTGTGATGCTGGATTAAGGCCCCCCTCTCTGACTACACTGTACTCTTTTTTTTGTACTCTTTTTTTTTGTTTGTTGTCTGAATAAAGATCTCTTTAACCTACTTGTGTCTGGGTCCTACTTCAATAAGATGTATCCCCAAATATTATAATACTCACAAACAAATAAAGATAGAATTTAACAAATAAAGATAAGTAATTTGAAGTGATAATAAAAATTAAACAAAATACTTAGATGTTCAAATTAGAGGGATTACTGAGTTACAATTTACCTGAAACTATGTATCACCCAACAACTTTTACACTCATGGTAGTGCCTATAAATATTATAAATTAATATATTTACATAGTCTGGTATCTAAATGTATTTACATATAAAGGAAAAAAAATGTAAATATTTTAGATAAAAATATATTTACATATATTTAATATATGTGAAAAAATATTAAAAAGTGGCCAAAATCAAATATTTAAATATATTTTTAAAATATATTTCAAAATATATTTACATATATTGTTTACAATATATTTTCTTCTATTTAAATTTAAGATATTTAAATATATGAAACTGTATTTAATATTAATATATTTCAGTCTATGTGACTTCTGTATGGGTCTCCAGGATGCTGCGCTCCATATGACTAGTAAGCCAATTCTCAAATAACTGCTATGATGGCTTTTGTTCTACCCACTTAAATGATAGAAGTACTTGTGCTGTCCAATCTATAAAGACTGTGTCTGTTCCCCGAATAGTGAGGTCAAAATATAAATTTAATGCAGCATCTAGAAAAAATCTGATCGTGATTAAACCAGAAAAATTTAAAATAAATGAACAAAAACAATTTTTAAAGTTTGGGCTCCTAAACATTAGATCACTTGCACCCAAAACAAAATGAAATGATCACAGATAATCGTTTTGATGTACTCTGCTTGA
>NW_015510059.1:0-956 GCF_001515645.1 Sinocyclocheilus grahami
AAAGCGCAGGTAGAGCGTGGTGAGGGAGGTGACGCGGTAGACCACGGCTGGGATCTCCCGCAGCTTGTTATGCCGCAGGTCGAGCATACGCAACTTCTTCAGGTTGTCCAGCGAGTCGGGCAGGCTGGTGAGAGAGTTCTCGCTGAGCGCCAGCGTCACCAGCCCCGACAGGCATCCCACCTCGGCTGGCAGGCTTTGCAGCTTGTTGCTGTACAGGTAGAGCTCAGTCAGCTGGGTCAGCTCCTTGATGGAAGGGGGCAACAGATGGATGGATCTCTTGGACAGGTCTAGGCGCATTGAGTTCTCCTCACGGCACTTGTTCAGTTCCTTGATGACCTCTGCATTACTGGATTTTTTGCGCGTGCTAGGCGGTGGGTTGGGTCGCTTTATCGTGCTGTCCAAAGTGAAGGCCACCGCGGGTGAAGCGCCGCTCGTGTCTTTCTTCCCGTCTTTGGCATCTTTCCCTTTGGTTTTGGATTTCCCTTCAGCTTTGGGTTCCCTCTCCTTAGAGTCTTTATCTTTGCCCAGAGTACTGCTCATGGCGAAAGCCCCGCTGCCCAATGGCACATGGGACCCTCTGTCTCTCGCTCTCTTTCTCTCACTCTAGTATTTTGTTCGTTATTCGAGGACAGTTCTGGCGTCGATCCGAAGGGAGGGGCGGTTATATCTGCGTGTGCTCATACATACCTGTGTTTCTTCAGCAGCCTCGGTGGACCAAGCAGTCTGCACTCCTGCAGGGGTTAAAACTCCATTGGCACGACACGTGTTTGTTGTAGTCGGTGTGGCGAGGAGGCCAACAGCCTCATGCCTGTTTGAACTGCACTCTTTCTCTCGGCTCTTCTAGAGCTGTTGTACACAGACAGGTCGCCTGGATTCACATCCTTTGGCTGTTAAACAAAGCAAACGGTTACAGTTAAGATGTATAATGCTGGGAATGACTTGCAGACAAAAGTTGC
>NW_015510059.1:1223-2890 GCF_001515645.1 Sinocyclocheilus grahami
TTAAAAAAAAAAAAATGTTTTTATCAAAAACATAACTGGACCCGTCTAATTGCAAAATAATACAGCTGGGTTTTATATTGTCATCATACTAAAGAAAATTGTTTAAGTGATAGTCCACCCAAAAATGAAAAGTCAGTCATTATTTGTTGTTCTAATGGCATATGACATTTCTTTTTCAGACCACTAAATGAGAAATGTTCTGCTAGTGCTCGTCCACATAATGGCAGTGAATAGAAACCAGCTTCAAGCTTTAATGAAGAAGTATTCTTTCACAGTATTCTCCAAGTGTTCTGAAGGCATATGGTTTTGCTGAAAAACAAGCCAAAATTTAATTCAGAAAATCCTGAATTTGGTCAATGGGTCAGTCTGTTCATAAGCACAAGTTCACTCCGGCTTGCTCAGGAAAAGCACACAAGCTTTACTGCCATTATATGGACGAGTATAAGCAGGACATTTTTAGCAAAACTTGTTTTGCGGTCTAAAAAAAGAAAGAAGGTCATTAGAACATCAGGTTGAGTACAAATGGCTTAATTTTTATTTTTAGGTGTACTATCTAAAAATGTTCTCTGGAAAATATGTCGATTGATATGATGTTGATTGCGTAAATGCAACGATTTGCATGGAATTATGCATCATATTGTTATCATTCATTCCCAAAAAAGGCAGCTCCCGGGCTTGTTGAAAATGAGCATCAAATAATGGTATAATGAGTTAACCAAAGGATTAATCAACTAATTTTAAAATAATGAACAGATCCACTGGGAAAGTAATCTTTAGATTCATTTAAAAAAAAGTTAACAGTGTATCGAAGACACTTTATTTTGCTACTAAAACCATTAATTATCTAATAATGAATCATCAAATAACAATTTATTTTAATGACTCCTGATTGGTTAAATAGTAATATCAAATTTGCTGAATATAAAAAATAAATAAATACATATTTAAGTGGAGGTTTACAATGACAGCACCAAAATACATTTTCTAAAAAACTAGAATGTTTTGCATCCCTGAGAAACCAGTTTGAAAAGTGCTGCACAACTTTTTACTTGCTCATAAAAAGCAATCACAGGAACAGAAGCTTTATACCTTTACCTGTGAGACGCCTCAAAATGTTCATTAAATCACAAATGACATTCAACACCCAGTAATCCAATAAAAACCACAACCAGCCCGAATCAGTAACGCCTCAGTACTCTGTGAGATGCTATCTTTGCATAAGCATGTGTTCCACTTTCCTGTATTGTGAAATTCAAAAGTGTGTGCGCGCAGCTGAAGTGCTCAGCATGCGTGTGCCTAGTCCAAGCCCAGATCAGAGCTGCAGAAAGGTTAATGCTGTGTGGAATAATCTTTGGGGGTGCTCTTCAAAGCTCGGGCCTCCCGCAGGTCAGAAGACCTTTATGGCCAAAGAGTCCAGCTCATCTGCAATAATAATAATAATAAAGCAATACTCAAAGTGCACATGAAGACTCGCAAAGACCATCCAAGATGTAGATGAGTTTGTTTCATCATCAGATTTGGAGAAATGTAGCATTAGATCACTTGCTCACCAGTGAACCCTCTGCAGGGAATGGGTGCCGTCAGAATGAGTCCAAACTAGGGCTGTAGCTATCAATTATTTGAGTAATCGAGTATTCTACAGATTATTCCATCGATTAATCGGATAA
>NW_015510059.1:4537-4891 GCF_001515645.1 Sinocyclocheilus grahami
AAAAACGCTTTGTTTGCATTATAAACAGGTCGCTTTGTCAGCCAGTGACAATGCCTTTGATTCATTTTAGGATCTGTATGTTTCCACTGTCAACTTTAGACACTGCTGACACTCTTATAGCGTGACTCTTAAATTAGATGCAGGTAAGCCCGCACGACTTCAGATAAGCTCCCTATAAATCCCAAAGCTGAGATATTTTGCAGAAAATCCACTTGATACCAATTCTGAGTGAGCCACTGGTTTCGCAGAACAAGCCTGCCATGAGGGAAAAGTAAAACAAAACAAACATGCGCATATCAATATTTAAACATACACAGAACCCCATCCAACTAAACATACACAGAGAGAAAAAAA
>NW_015510059.1:6251-6547 GCF_001515645.1 Sinocyclocheilus grahami
GTTAATAAAAGTTCTGTTTTATAAATACGCTAAAGTGAGTTTGACGTTATATTTTGTGGTTGCATTCAAGCAATTGACTCCGACCAGCCGCTAATTCGAAAGTGAAAGTAAAATGCGCATGGTGCTTTTAAGCTATTTAAAAGCGAAGGAAAGCGAGGAAAAGAGGGAAAATTCAAACGAACTAAAAACGAACAATTGCTTTACTCTGAATTGCCGCTATCTGAAAGTGAAAGTAAAATGCGCACGCCGGTTTTACAAGCTATTTAAAAGCGAAGGAAAGCGAGGAAAAGAGGGAA
>NW_015510059.1:6610-7005 GCF_001515645.1 Sinocyclocheilus grahami
CAGTATTACCGGTGTTGTCACACGTCGATTAACCGGTGGGAAAATTTCCTCACCGTCACAACCCTGTTTTGGGAAGTCGTGGCCTAATGGTTAGAGAGTCGGACTCGTAACCCAAAGGTTCTGGGTTCGAGTCTCATACCGGCAGGGATTGTGGGTGGAGGGAGTGAATGTACAGCGCTCCCTTCCACCTTCAATACCATGACTGAGGTGCCCTTGAGCAAGGCACCGAACCCCCAACTGCTCCCGCGGGCGCCGCTGCCCACTGCTCCAGGTGTGTGTTCATGGTGTGTGTTTGTTCACTGCTGTGTGTGTGCACTTTGGATGGGATAAATGCAGAGCACTAATTCCTAGTATGGGTCACCATACTTGGCCACATGTCATGTCACTTCACTTCA
>NW_015510059.1:8482-9545 GCF_001515645.1 Sinocyclocheilus grahami
ACTGGAGGATTTGCGGGAACTTATTAACCACACTGGAAGAAAAATGACATAGGGTGCTTTTACACTAGGAAAAGTTTGGGAGCGTTTCACTGATAAGAATGCATTAGATCCATTCTGAGGATGTGGAAAAAGCCAAGCCGTTAAAAAAAAAAAAATGTTTTTATCAAAAACATAACTGGACCCGTCTAATTGCAAAATAATACAGCTGGGTTTTATATTGTCATCATAACACAATATTGTAATGCTTTTAAAAGTAACTTTCCCCAACACTGAAGCTTACCATATTTATTTTCTAAATCCATATTATAGATCTTATTATGAACAATTCATTGTGCATTTTTGACCTTGTAAAGTTTAACTGGACCTTCCGGAGACAAACTGCTCTCTGGTGACTTCAGGGTTGCCAGGACTGCGAAACAAAAGCAGCACAACTGCTAATCAAAACTAGCCCAATTGTGTGTGTGTGTGTGTCTGTGTGTGTGCGTGTCTGTGTGTGTGTGTGTGTGTGTCTGTGTGTGTGCGTGTCTGTGTGTGTGTGTGTGTGTGTCTGTGTGTGTGCGTGTCTGTGTGTGTGTGTGTGTGTGTCTGTGTGTGTGCGTGTCTGTGTGTGTGTGTGTGTGTGTCTGTGTGTGTGCGTGTCTGTGTGTGTGTGTGTGTGTGTCTGTGTGTGTGCGTGTCTGTGTGTGTGTGTGTGTGTGTCTGTGTGTGTGCGTGTCTGTGTGTGTGTGTGTGTGTGTCTGTGTGTGTGCGTGTCTGTGTGTGTGTGTGTGTGTGTCTGTGTGTGTGCGTGTCTGTGTGTGTGTGTGTGTGTGTCTGTGTGTGTGTGTCTGTGTGTGTGAGTGTGTGTGTGCGCGTGTGTGTGCGTCTGTGTGTCTCTGTGTGTGCGTGTGTGTGTATGTGTGTGTGTTTTTGTGTCTGTGTGTGTGTCTGTGTGTGTGCGTCTATGTGTGTGTGTGTGCGTGTGTTTGTGTGTGCGTGTCTGTGTGTCTGTGTGTGCGTGTGCGTCTGTGTGTGTGTCTGTGTGTCTGTGTGTGTGTCTGTGCGTGTGCGTCTGTGCGTGGGC
>NW_015510059.1:9924-10491 GCF_001515645.1 Sinocyclocheilus grahami
TGTGCGTGTGCGTGCGTGCGTGCGTGCGTGTGTGTGTGTGTGTGTGTTTCCCCACAGTTTTTCTGCAGTTTTTTTTACAAGTGTGTTCCGTCAGTTAAAAAAAAAAGTTTGGGAAAACAACGAATTGTTTTGGCCAACTCGTAAACAAACGGTTTAGTTTTCTTGAACCGGTTCAATCAATTCACTGAAAAGATCCGATTCAAAAGACTCGTTCACGAATCGCATATCGCTGGTGACTGACACTTCTAAATATATATTTATTTTCCTTTGAATTTATATTTTTTCTGTTACCTTGTCTCTTTCTTTTTTTTGTCCTTTCTGCATTTAGTATAACTAATTTATATATTTTAAATAAATGTTTGTGTGCTAGAAGTATTTAATACGCTTTCGCAATATTGTAAATGGTAGGCTAACAATCATGCAATAAAGCTTTGTTGACTCTGACTCTTATGACCATTTTGGGACAAATCACTCTTTTGTTTACTGTCGGGTGGCTCAGACGCATTCCGCACGCATACTTGGCTCTCTCTCTCTCTCTCTCTCCCTCTCTCCCTCTCTCTCTCTCTC
>NW_015510059.1:10501-11045 GCF_001515645.1 Sinocyclocheilus grahami
GGCTAACAGCATTAGCGAGCTCACACACAAAAACTGTACAAAACACAAATGTCACCTCACACTTCTCACCAAACGCGTACATTTGGGGAAAAAGCGGTCTCATCTCGACGAAAAAAGAGTCGGTTCCCGTAGCTGAAGGTGCAAACGCTCGTTCTTCTTTTCAGACAGGCCCTCTGTGAAAACAGACTGTCATCCGCCTAACAGCACTGACTCGGAGCAGCTCGAGCTCGAAGCGGGAAGAGCTCAATCCGCTCGCGTTAGGGATGGCAAGTCCGGCTCGCTTTCCGTGAATCGGTTCTTTCGAACGGTTCGTTTAAAAGAATCGGTTCAAAGAGCCAGAATCAGCCAATCGGAATGAAATGAAAGCTTACCATTGTTGGGTGTAACGCATTACAAGTAACGCGAGTTACGTAACCGGATTACTTTTTTTCAAGCAACTAGTAACGTAATGCATTACTTTTTAATTGACAAGAAAATATCTGAGTTACTTTTTAAAATAACGCCAGTTTTTGGTTTGTTTGTTTCTGAAGAGAGAAAAATGAGG
>NW_015510059.1:12817-13099 GCF_001515645.1 Sinocyclocheilus grahami
CTCTCTCTCTCTCTCTCTCTCTCTCTCTTCGCAAGCCTACGGAATATGTAAAAAAAAAAAAGAAAACACACACACACAAAGCAGCGGCCATTCCGGGACCGAACAAAAGCGTGCATTCAAACCCACCCCGCGGACAGCGGTTTATCGTGCCGAGCATCAACCCCGCGCCGCGGAAGGTGCGACTCGGAGCCGTGTAGAGCCGTAAAAGTGCTTTACCTTCAGAGATGTGCCTCCGCCATCCTCGTCTCCTCCTCCTCTCCAGCAGTGCTGCAGTCACACGCA
>NW_015510060.1:0-2045 GCF_001515645.1 Sinocyclocheilus grahami
CTTATACAAGAATGGTTCTATGAATAATTCAAACTCAATCATCCGAGTGGTTTTAAACCAATTCAGTGCAACGGGTTTACAAATCATTCAATTGTGTGAGACAGCTTACGTAACCGTTCAATGCAACAGTTTATGTAAGAATGAACTGAATCTTTTCCTAAACTATTCTTACGTAAATTCTCACTGGATTTTAGAAGTAATTCAATGTAATAATTTACATAAGAATGGATTCTCAAATGATTTTCACTTATATTCTCCAGGTTTTTCATGAATGAGACCCATTATTTTGTCTTTTTTGATTAGTGAGATTGGATCAGAATAAGTGTGCGTAAGGTTGTGGTTTAATGTCTTTCAGCGACAGTTTTTTAATAGCTATCAAAAATACTGTTGCACATGATCACAGTATTTCATCCAAATAAATGACCCAGATACACAACATCAATCAATAAAAATGATTAATCACGAGAATTTTGATAGCCATTAAAACTAACAAACATTATGCCACTAAATGCTTCAGCTCCACCAAGTAGGTTGCAAATGGCAATTTTCTTTTTTAAAATCTCATATTTATCTTTCGCCACTCAATTCAAACAATAAAACCCAATCTAGAGGTTTCTATTCTAGAAATATATTTAATACTTAACAATATGAGAATCATTCAGTGTCTAAAATCTACCAAAACCCTTGGTTTTACGGTAATATCTTCAAAAGAGAAAATTAAATCTGCAGGGAACATTGGTCCCACATGGCGTAAGGCTGACTGAGTTTGAACCTGATACTTCTGTGGAAGTCTGGAGAAGAGCCATCAGGTTGCACAAACCATTCTCCATAGAAATTGCACCAAATATCCGCAAAAAAAAAATGCAGAGTCGTTTCAGTTGACATCAACTCTCCCGCTACCCATTCCTTTCCATCTGCCAGCTCTACTGTACTCTGAAACCTTGCCACCAAGGGCTCTTGTATTAGAAAGACCAAACAAGGTCCTAAACTGATTAAGCACCATGAAGAAGAACAAACATTTTAACCCATATATTTGGCAAAATATTACCTCAAAGTGTCATTGTTGTTTACTCTTCGCTGAACGACAGCGTTTCTACAAGATCGGCAAAGTCTAGGATGAGATCTTTGCTGTTAATCAACAGTTAAGCCATAAATGAAATCGATAAGGAGAATGCGATCCAGCTGTTTGTCATTGAGAGCAGAGGCTGCTGGGAGTGAGCCATGCCTGCAGATTGGCATGAGAGATTCTGCTGAGGAGATTATTGCTTTAATTAGCCTTGTGATGTGAGCAGTCCAGGCTTGGTCCACTGAGCATGTGCAAAATCCCAAGAATGAATCATACTGATTTGTGTCCTGATTACAAGTCGTATGGTGGATTCTCTCGAGACCACATCAAGCTTAGACTGGTTCTGTTACATAGAGACAGACTGCTGAATGATAGGAGTGTTGTTGGCTGTGCTGGAGTTCATTTTGGGCTACTGTCTGAAATCAGGCAGGAAGTTGTACAACTTTAACGTCACCATGACAGTGTTAGTGTGCTCACTGATGGTCAGTTTTTATACTTGGTATTCATCTTGGGTGATCCGATCACACTTTCAGAGATGCCAAATCACATTACACTAATGCATCCTTGTCCACCTTCTCATGTAATGCTTAGTTAATCAATGGGCTGAAATTTTGCATGCTAGAAATAACTATAAAGTTGGACTTTATTTTGTCAATCAGGAATTGACTGGATTACTGTCTTTTACTAATTGGTACGATCTCATGTGAGTGAAAGGTTGCTCAAAAAATAAAGCACAAGATCTTACATAAATTCTTCATTATTTTTTCAAGTTCACATTCAAATTTTAGTGCCAAGTTGTGCTTCATCAACATGCAGAGACACACTGATGACCCACTCATGAAATCACAGTACCTCCCCTCGACAAAAACCCATCGTAAGTGGCGATAAATTCAAAGGAAATGCACATCAATGATAATTCCTCAGCTGACCACTTGTGATCAGATTACCCAAGACTGATGCCAATACCAACTATAAACAA
>NW_015510060.1:2678-2974 GCF_001515645.1 Sinocyclocheilus grahami
CCATAAACTCATTAGTCAGCTAGAAAAATAAACTGTAGAGAGGGGATTTTGCTAAATATCGGGTTGGGTATCATTTTTTTTTTCTTTCTCGATACCAGTGCCAAATCGATACTTTTAAAATGGTTCCGGTGCCTAAAACGTGCCTGAACTGATACTCATTTAAAAAAATTTAAATAAAAAATCCATGATGGATTGGCCATTAGCACTATAAACACATGTCGGTTTCATTCACACTGGATGCCAGAGGGCGCTCTCGCACAGAAAATCCACATATCCAGTCACAGAAGTAGCGGAAC
>NW_015510060.1:9785-11671 GCF_001515645.1 Sinocyclocheilus grahami
ATCATTCTAATATGCTGATTTGCTGCTCAAGAAACATTTAATATTTTAGTGGATTTCTCATGATTCTTTCAGGATTTTTAGAGGAATAGAAAGTTGAAAAGAACAGCATTTTAGCTAAAAAAGACATTTATTTTGTAACATTATAAATATCTTTGTCACTTAATAAATTTAATGAGAATTTTTGGAAACTTTTAGAAAATTTTGAAAGGTTTATGGAAATTTTCGATCCCTTTCCAACCCTAGTTTTCAGTTAGTTAGTGCATTTTTTATTGTGTAGAAAAGTACTGTTTTAATGCAATAAAGAGGTCGTACCTAGATGTGGGAACAGGTCTCCGTGTTCTCTCTGTCTCTGAGCATAGAGCTGCACAAGGTGCTGTAGTCTGAGCAGGCAGACAGGGGGTGCTGTAAAGGCAGTGGGGCGCATGGCCACGGCGCGGGGCTGTGGGCAGTCCTGGGCAGCAGGTGGGTGAGGGGATGCAGCAGGTACAGGTCTCTGGCTAACAGGCTGGTTCTGAGCCCCAGTTGATGGGAGCAGACCAGACAAAACAGAAGGCCCAGTCTGAGGTGGAGCTGGCTTGCATAACAGAGACTGCACTGCCCCATGTTGGGCGTAAACGGGCCGATCTGTATGTTGAGGGGTCTGGACAAGCCTCGCCAAGGGTTGAGGCAGAGGCGGAGGCGGGGGTGGAGGTGGCTGTGGTAGGTGTGGGGAGGTTGGAAGTGTGCAGGGTTCAGTGACGTTGCTAAAGTGCTCGATGTCCGGCTGACGGTGCTCTGGGTCCCAGGCGGTCACCCTCAGGTCAATCACTGGCCTGCTGGGCGGCTTCCTCTTGTTGGAGCACTTCTGCGCCACGCTTTCCTCTCCGTCCGTGTCCTCATCGTAGAAGGCAAAGGGGTCAAGGAAGTCGGAGTCCGAGAGAGGCATTGGTGTCAGACGGGAGCAGGGCGGGGATGGAGGGAGGCCGTCCAGCCCGTTAGAGTCTCTAAGAGCCAGAGAGGGAACGGTGATGTTCAGAGCGACAGACTCCACGTGAGCACGGGCACGAACCTCCTCCAGAGCATCCTGCTTCTTCTTACGCTCCTTCTTCGGGATGAAGCCAAGCACCTGTAGGTGGCTGTTACAGTATCTGCCAAAGCAAATGAACAAGGTTTGACTCAACAGCCTACATATTTGTTAAGGTTCTGGGTCAGTACCTAATTATTACCCAGTTATTGTAATTACCTTAGTAACTACTTTAATAAGTATATTAGACTTGTCATGAAACTGGAATTTCTAACTTCGATACAAAACCTTGAAAAATATTGATTTTCTATACCATTTTTGATAACGCTGGGAAAAATTGCCAAAATATTATACAATTTGAACAGTCTCTAAATTAATTCACTTTTGATCAAGTTTTTTTTCTCTGAAACAGGGCGAGGGAAATTATATAATTATAAAGGTACTGTAAAAGAAATGAATCATTATCAGTAAGTATATTAATTATTTTAAGTTAAAGTAATAAATTAATTTCTTCACTTTTATTTTTGCAGAAAACCTGGAGGCCTTCGAGTACTCGGAAGAGATGCATTCCACAAATGAGAATCCATGAAAAGCATTATTAGACTGTTTTCTAAAGCTGCATGAAATAGTAAAACCATTTTAAAAATCATAATATAGCATAATGCTATTATGAATTCACAAAGGTTGCGATTCAGTTAAATAAATATGCGCGCTGCTGGTTGCTCCACACAAAGAGTTAGCATTTACATGATGCGCGGTCCCTCTCAAACTCCATCTTTGCATACGAGTTGCTTATAATGTTCATCTGGGAACAATGTGCACCATTCTATCGGATTTATAAGGTAAATCATTTACAAATCTACACCAACACAGGCGAAAACAT
>NW_015510060.1:12536-13089 GCF_001515645.1 Sinocyclocheilus grahami
GGGGATTGGGTTGGTGCATCGCTGACTGTTGTACTTGGCCACATATTCGCACTGTTTAAACGGAGCAGTTTTGTCCTCCAGAACATGACGAATGCAGAAGGCGTATCCGTTCAATCTGCGCTGCTTGCAGAGTTTGGGGCTGTAGGAGCACAGCGGCTTACTATCCACCTCTGAGAAATGGATGTGTTTACCTTCGTACATCACGTGACTCTGGTCCCTGAGAACATCAGCTGATCCGAGACAGAAAAGAGTCTGAATTACACCACATGAATAACACACACTAAACTCACAATACACATTTAATTTATAAATGCTAAACGTATATTACACAAAGCCTATAAATATTATGTAACATCTGTTATATGCTTTAATCATGACCAAGCAATAAATCACGGACAATATAATGGTCAGCTATTGTGTCTTGGTTTAATATTTGAACTAAATGCAACCCAGAGTGCAGCTAGTTGATGCGGTCATAGGTTAACTACAAACATCTCAACACAAAGATAGAGACCAGTGCAACCAAAGCAAACAAGCATGTGACATAGCCATA
>NW_015510061.1:0-6557 GCF_001515645.1 Sinocyclocheilus grahami
CAGCGCTATCCTGCAAATATGGCGGATAAACAAGAACTCAACGCGCCGTTACGTCACATTCTCATTCTTTATAGGAATTCAGGGATGATGCAACACATTTACGCCACCTTTGTTTTAGTGGATACATTTACATTTTTACGATTATTTGTTTTTAATACACCCTTTGGGTTAGATTCATTAAACCATCACAATAATGGTATTGTACAAAGTAAAGAAAACACCTGGTTAGTTTATTTATTTCACAAAATAATTCGTCAAAAAGGCAAACTATAATGTATTAGGAAATATAAGTTTCATGCTAATGTACAAACTTGCATTAAAAAAGATCAAATCAAGATAATATTTGTTGACTCTCTTGTTTTAGACTACAGCAGTCATTCTCCTGTATCTTGACTCAAAAAGCTTTGTGAATGTGTTGTATATGCTTATAATTATTGTGTAATCTTTAGTTTACACTTCAGTCATAAAACATGAATTATAGAACCATTTTAATAAAAAAGGTTCTTTGCTCTCCAAGGGTTCTACATAGAACCATTTTTTTGGATAGAACCATTTTTTTGGTAAAATACTTACATGGCCAAGTACAGAACCCCAGGGTTCTATATAGAACCTCAAGGAACCCTTTTTTTTAAGAGTGAGACACAAGCAAAAGAGAGACAAAGAAGAAAGAGGAGTGAGATATGTCTGTGCAAATGAAAATGTTTTCAGTTTCATCAGTGTTTATTAATGAATTAGTAACTGGCAAATCAGAAATGTAGGTTGACTGCTAGCATTTACTGTTTCCTGCTACTTGTTTCGCTTCTGTTTCAGTTTTTATAACCATTTCTTACTATGTGTCAGTAAGTTGTTGTTTTTTAGCATGTGTGTTTGGCAGTGTTATTTTTTTAGGATTACTGATAAACTACTGTCATTTGATTTGTATTATTTGTATTTGTTATTTATTTTAATTTGTTAATTTTCTAAATTCATTATGTCTGATAAGGTCTTTTATTAAGTTTTAGTTTTATTTAATTTGAGTTATTTTAATACTTCAACAAACTAAATGGAAATGAAATAATATATATTTAATTTATAAATGTGTATGTATATATGTATATATGTGTTTGTGTATGTGTGTATGGTTGTACATACACACATGTAGTTGTTTTTTTTGTAGTTTGGCTTATCGTTATGTTAGAATCATTATTATACTCATACCTTTTGTTCTTTAATATTTTGAATTGTTTTTAGCTTTATTTTTTGTTTTTCATTTAAATGTTAAATTTTGAAATTTCGTTGTATGCATTTGTCATTTTTATTTAATTTCTTTATTTTTAAAATGTGTATAGGTAGTATTTATAAAGTTTTAGCTTTTAGTTTTGGATCTGTTTTTAGTTGTTTTAATACTACAATTAATTGCTTCTGTTGTCCTCATTTGTAAGTTGCTTTGGATAAAACGCGTCTAATAAATGACTAAATAAATAAAAATAGTATTTTCACTTACAACAATCAGACGGCAATTGACACTGAAAAAAAGAGAAAAGAGAATAATTATTTTCATGGTATAAATTCCCAAAGTTTATAAAGGCTCTGATGAATGTGTAATATCATCTGATAATGCAAGATGAGAAGAATGCAGAGCCATGTATTTGATGAGACCTTACAGCCCACTAACAAATAAACCTGTCACGAATGCGGTTCATGGACTTCCGTTTATTCACCACCAGATGTCACCCTTTCCATTACATTGACTCTCGCACTACACAAACTGTTGCATAGCACCCCGGACTACATTTCCCATCATTCTTTGCACAATTTGCACACTGCCCTGATTGCACTCATTGCACACAGCTGTTTCTAATTACCTCATTCACTATATAACCCCCACTCTAACCACATTTCTCGGCTGAGTATTGTTTAACCTGTACCCCTTTCCGAGTCTCCGTGTTTTCCTTGTTTTGCCTTGCCTGTTTTTGCGGTTTTTGATCTTTGCCTGTTTTCTTGGATTTCTCCCTCTCGTCTCGCCCCTGTGATTCTGTCTGCTTATCGGTGACCTACGCTAGCCCTGTGACTATTCTTGTGTTTTGCCCGCCATATACCTGTTTGCCAGTGTTTTGACCCTGCCTGTTTACCACGTCTCTTAAATAAAGCCTGCAGATGGATCCACATGTCTCACGTCTTGTCAGACCCGTTACAAAACCACAGTAAGATGCATTTTTATCCTTGTGAATAACCTTATTAATAATAATGTTCTATTATAAGTGTTGTTGTTACAAAATGAGGGATGACCGATTTCATCCAGGTGTAAAAGCTTATGAGTCTCTTGTCTCTCCCTCTCTCTAGGTGCAGGCGCCATGAGAGAGAGGGAGCTCGAGCTCGCAGTCAAACCTGTGACAATTAACGCACTACTTTCAAAATATGAATAATTAAGATATTAAGAATAAGTGGTCTCTTTTTAAGTAACGTTAACATGACAGATGACTCTGAAACGAAAGAGCGTCTCTCAAACTGAGCGGATTGGCTCCATTGGCAATGACGTCACAGCGATTTAACGGCGCTGATGACGGAAAGTCGTTGTCTGTGTGTCTTTTCCGGTAAATGTACCACACGTTTGCTGGAAAAGACAGTCCCATTTTTATTACAATTTAATGGGTTTCACGAATGAAAACGGCCGCTTTTTATTTTAGTAAACTATTCCCTCAGACTGTTTGTATTATAATTAAATGGTATTTCTTTCTTTATAGTTTTAAATGTCATTTACTTTTATTGTTGGCCTGTATTTGTAAAGAGTAATTTAACTGAGGAAAACGCACTGCTGGGGATGTCACTCAAAGGGGAGTCGGGCTGTGCGCGTGGTGGGCACAGACCCCGTATTATATATGCCCGCTGCCCGGTTTCGTTCAAAGCAATGGTGTTATCAAAATATAACAGGCATATATTTTTTTTTTATTACTTTTTTCTTTTCTCCCAGTTTGAGAGTCCCTCTTTGTTAAATATAATTGAGCAGCCCTATAGGTGGCGATGTACGCACGCGAGTCGCCAATAAGCCAATGTATGAAGAAGAGCCAGTCACGCTGAACGCGAACTATGTACCATGCTTGAGCGGTAAGCATAGTATGTATGGTTTGAGTTCCGGGCAAGATGGCGTGTTGAACAGTCACTCGCGTCAGAGACGGAAGTAAAATTGTCCCAAATCTTGATTTTCTGCTTATGAAGACGCTCCAAACAATTAAAAAAGTGTGATCAAACCGGCCAGACTGACAATTAAAGAGGGGGACAGTGAAAAGAAGCAAGCTGCGATGAGCACTAAGATTTTCGAACAATCTGCCGACTACGATATGGAGGTTAGCACAATCACTAAAAGAAAAGACTCCACGCCGACAACTCCGAGTAAGATTCCAGCTGGGAAAAAGAGCAAAACAACATTAAAGGAAAATGAGGTCTCTAACCTGACCATACTGGATACAATTCAGAGTTTGGAAAAGAACTTCAGTGAGCAACTGACGCAACTTCGAGAGCAAGCTAAACGGAGTAGCAGCATGATTGCTAGCCTAACGAAAGCCGTGCAGTTCAATGCCGAAGAAGTTAAGGAAGGGGAAAGTTATCGAGCTGGAAAAGTGTAACGAACGTCTGTGCAAAGAAAATCAAGAGCTTAAGGAGAGAATCAGGGACCCGGAGAGATACAAGAAGCGATGGTGTCTGAAACTGAAAGGCTTGTCGGAAAGAAAGGACGAGAACGTTAGAGCCGACGTCATACAACTGTTCAGTGAGATCGCCCCTGACATGGAACAGCGACAGCTCGAAGAAGCAATCGACATTGTGCACAGAGTCGGACGAAAGGAAGACAACAGGAATAGACATGTAGTTGTCTTTATTTATTTGTCCGGAGACTTGTCAAAGAGGAGTTATGGCGTCGCTGCAAGGATGCCCCGGTATGCAGAGAGAAAGGCGTCCGCCTCGCCGAGATGCTACCGCTAGAGGATCGAGAGGCAAGGAAAAAACTCTGGCCGCAAATTGAACAGGCTCGTCGGGATGGAAAGCGTGCTTACTACCGCGGACCGTACGGATACATAGAGGGTCGTCGAATTGGTTAAACGAAGGAAAGGTTTGATCTACTGACACTAGATGTAAAAGGAGTGTTAAGAGGTCATGGGACTATTTTTGTATTTGTTAATCAGCGTAAATAAGCTTTAAACCTAAGTTCTTACTGTTTTTTTTTTTCTTTCTTTGTTTCTTCGTTTTATAGTTCTCATTATCTTCAGCAATGTTCAATTGTTCAATCTCATTTGCTTCGTTAAACGTGAGGGGTCTAAAAGATTTGGTCAAAAGAAAAGCACTGTTTTTATTTTGTAAAGGGCGAAAACCACAATGTCTGCTATTACAAGAAACTCATTCTTCCGAATTGGATGTTAAGTTTTGGTCTAACTAATGGGGTGATCGAATACTGTTTAGTCATGGGACCAATAAGTCTCCTGGTGTTGCAGTTTGTTTTAATAGGTTTCCAGGTGATATAATAGCATACAGGACAGATAGCCAAGGTCACTGGCTGATGGTGGTTTTAAAAATTGATGGTTGTTTTTTCATACTAACTAACGTATGGTCATAGAACTATTGCCCAAAATAAACAAATGCTTGAAGAAATTACAAACACTTTATCAGAGCTCAAAACAGTTTATCCTACAGACTTCATTCTCATGGGAGGTGACTGGAATATGACACCTGATGAATGGGAAGACAGATGGCCCACTAAATTTGACAGCTACCACTTTAACCATACAATAGGAGAATTTATGAATAAAAATCACCTGATAGATATTTGGAGAAGTTTAAATTCAGGAGTAAAACAATATTCCTGGTTTAAACCTAATAACACCTGTAAATCCAGGATTGACTACTGGCTTGTGGATTACTCGTTTAGAGAATTTGCCTCAGACATCTTGATTTCCAAAGCCCCGCTAACAGATCATTGTATTGTAGAAATTAAATTAAATCCTGTTGATAGAATAAGGAAAAATAAAGGCTACTGGAAATTTAATTCTGGTCTGTTAAAAAATAAAGAATATTGTACAAAGATAAAATAAATAATAATTGAAATTGAAAATAATGAGACTATAAATAGTCTTTGCAGTAAATGGGAATTTGTAAAATATAGAATTAGAGAAAGTTCCATAAAGTTTAGTAAAAAGATTGCCTTGGAAAAAAGAAGAGAAGAATGTAACCTGTTCCAAGAAATTAGTAAATACTGTGATAAGGCAGTATTAAAAAGTGAAGATAAAGACAAACTATTGATATTGCAGTCCAAATTAGATATGTATTGCAAAAGAGCTCAAGGTGCATTTGTGAGATCGCGAGCAAAGTGGATAGAGCAAGGAGAAAAGAACACCTCGTACTTCAGTAATTTAGAGAAGAGAAGACAGGAAAATAAGGCAATATCAAGTTTACTGATAAATGGAGCAGAGTGTAAGGATAATAAAACTTAATGGCTTTAACATCATGGGAAAACACATCATAATAAGTCAGTTTGCAGACGATACAACTCTATTTCTAAAAGATGAAAGGCACATCTCCACAGCGTTAGATTCAATCAGTCAATTCTCGAAAGCATCAGGTGTTACATTGAACATTAATAAATGTGAAATTCTTGCTTTGAATAATCAACCGGCTCGCTTAATTGAGAATATACAGGTTAAAACAGAAGTCAAATATTTGGGCATCACGGTCACCAGACACAAAGAAGTAAGGGAAAAAGAAAACATTCTTAGAAATATTGATAAATGTAAAGCAATATTGAATTCCTGGTTACAAAGGGATATAACAATTTTTGGTAGGGTTCTACTATCCAAGATGGAGAGTATATCAAGAGCTATTTACCCTGCCTTTTCATTAGAAATTTCAGATAACATAATTAAATTAATAAACAAGATAAATTTCAATTTTATTCGGAAGGATAAATGCCATTACATTAGAAAAGCTGACATGATTAAGAGTATTGAAGATGGTGGCATGAATGTTATAGATTTTTCTGTGATGAATGGTGTACTAAAACTGAAATGGTTGAAGTCCTTTGTTTGTCACAAAGATTCTTTTTGGTTTAGGATCCCGAATGCAATTTTTCAAAAGATGGGTGAAATTGAGTTTCTATTGCGTTGTGACTATGATTTATACAAATTACCTGTAAAATTATCTAATTTCCACCAGCAAGTTCTTCTGTACTGGAACCTAATGTTTAAACACATGTGACCTCAATTAAAGTTGGAGTGTTTATAAATGATAAAAATTTATAATTAAATTTAGCATATTCTACGTACGTTAGAATTAGAGATAACATTTGATCCCAAAACCAACTCCGATATATGTAAATGCATATCACATTTCCTAATTTAAAGAATATATATCATATACAGAATATGCAATTTTTTGTTTTATAATAATTTTAGAAATTTAAATGTAATTTTTACACAGCTTACACACAGTGCTGTAAATGTTAACTGTTGGATTAGTAAGAGGATAATGTGCTTTCAAAAACTGTAGAATAATAAGGTGTCTGGAAAATTATATATCATCAAATTTAATTTATT
>NW_015510061.1:7059-9005 GCF_001515645.1 Sinocyclocheilus grahami
AGCAGCAAGGTAAGTGATTCTTCGAGTTATTATGTGTTATTTAACCATATCAGTTTGATAAGCCTTTATAAATGCATATGCAAAATAATTTTCCTGTAATTTTATTTATAAATGAGTGGTAAGGTTAGCTACAACTTTTGTGGTGAGTTGAGCTGTGAAATAAAACCGGTTGAATGAAGTGATGGCTGAGATAACATTCAATTTAGATAATTTCTATGATTTTGGCTTCAGTTTGGTTCTATAAGCAAAACATGTTTGCACGTTTTTGTAATTTCTTTAAATCTTCACCATGGTAAATTGGAACAGCTTGATTTTTACCGTAGCCTAACGTTAACGGCGCCGCGAGTCGTCCTCATGGAAGAGTTTTAACTTTTCCAAAAAGACAGGAGAGAGAATATGACCCAAAGTTAACACTCTTTTGCGGGCATTTTGTCTCTCACGTGTTTCACGGTTTCATGTGAAGCTTATGGCCATGTGTTTTCGATAAATAAATTGATAACTTTTAGTGAAACGATTACTGCTTAAGTCTGGTTCTTAATCCTGTTAACGTTACTCGTGAGTCGCAACCCCCGCTCTGCACATTTTGAATTCAGGGGTTTGTTCTATTCAGCCGTAAGTTAAGTGCCCTACGAAGTGGACTTCACAGGATATTCCGCCATGAATGATTCCAGTTCGAAAGAAGCGTATGTTCCATTAAAAGCGCATTAAAGGGCGCGAGACGTGACTACTAAGCAAATCTCACGATTACGATTAAATAAAATCCAACAAATTTACCAAAATTACATTTATTTTAAATAATTATAATACTTAATGTGGCAATTTTATATAGAAAAATACAACATAAAAAACAAATTTTCAGTCCTCAATCTTATCGATTTTAGCCGTAATGGTGCCACGAGTCATCCTCGTGTGAAAAGAGATGGTTTTATTCTTTAACTTTTTCAAGTCTAATTCTGATGCATTTAAATATTGGTTTCAAAGTTGTTGTTGTTTTTTTGATAAGGGCAAATAAGTAAAAGTAGAGTGAATGCTTAGAAATATAGAAAGGGCAAATTATTGCATGTTTGGAAAAAATTTTAATGGTTGAGATGAGAATGATTATGCATGTTGTGCTGTGCTTAATCGAGTACTGCTGCTACATTTCAGTAAACATGTTAGTGAAGGTGATTTGCAGAGGAGCACAGAAGTATGTTAAGGTCCCTGAGACTGATGGGGAATTGAACTATCACCAGTTTCACCAGGAAGGTTTGAAGGCTGTTTTGGTAACATATAGAAGTAATAGGGCATATAAGCTTAGGTGCTTATTTTAGTCTGGAACTAGGCTTACAAGCAATAAACAAACAGTGCTTTCAGTATTTAAGAGTATCTGAACATTTTCCTTTCAAGAGCCGTTTGTGATTTTTCTCTTTCTCAGTTTTACTGTTGTTGATTATTATGATGACATCATAGAGAGCGGGAGATCTAATAAGCTGCATTCACACTAATGCACAGATCTCTTTTGAAATATAAGATGTGGTTTGTCCTGTCTGTTTGATCCTTTAAGTCCTTTAATGTGTTTACATTAATTTAGCGTCATAAAAGCATTTTGAGATGCAAGTATATTTTACCACTTAAAAGGAGTCGCACACAGCCACATGACCGAGCACTCTTCACAAAGCGCACGTCAGCATTTGAAATTGACATAACGACATAACTGAGGAGGTGTTCGTAGAGCATTTGTAAGGAAAATACCGGCGGGAGAGACGACACACTGCAAGCATCAGCAACGCACGCGTTTCTCACAGCGCATCCTGTTCAGTGAAGCGCGCGAATGTCCTTGTAATTCGATTCGCTTCAACCTTTCCGAACTTTATTAAAGATTATTGTGTGGATGGTTCGAGTGGTCTGTGTGTGTGTGTGTGAGAGAGAGAGAGAGAGCGCAATTGGAAGCAAGCAGGATGAGTTTC
>NW_015510061.1:10049-11155 GCF_001515645.1 Sinocyclocheilus grahami
TGAGTTTTAAAAAAAAAATTCAAGTACTGTTTTAGACTGGTTTATGTTGAAAGGTTGTCTTGTCCTCAATTCCCTTTGTTTACCAATGTCCCTGCTTTATGACTCAAAATAGAAGAACTCCTCCACAAACTGTGCGGACCAAGTATGCTCTAGGTATTGTCACTTTGTTTCCTAACCTGGAGGACCCATATTCTAAAAACGGATATGTAAGTGCTTTTTTTCATATTATACAGGTCTAAAAAAAAAATAGTCACTTTAAAAAAAATTAATGATTTGCCTTAATTTTTTTTTAATCGTTTTCTGGGCTCTTTTATTTTTGTTTTTTTTAAGGAGCATTTCTACAATGCATCTAGCGGCACTGGGTACCTGGCCTGGCGCTTAAAAACTGTAAAGAGAAGTACTGCAGTTGGTGAAAAAAACAGACCCGAGACTGGAGTCGCACCGGTAGTGACGTCATGGCTGTCGCCGGCCAACGAGTTGGTGTTTTTTCAATGTATGCTTCAGACACGGGTCACGACGAGGCGTTCCCCATAGCGACCCCTAGAGGACGCAGTTCGAAGTTCCCATGAAAGGGAAATGAAGATAACTTTTCAATACAGACAGGCTATGGTCCATAGTCCAGAGAAGTCTCTAGATGTATTGGACATGTTCCCTAGATTCCTGGACACACCTGGCCTTGTAAGTATAAATCGTAGTCTGTTTAATATTGTGTCCTCTACCTCAAGTTTTATGTGTTCTGTTTTTTTTATATACAGATTGAACAAGATTTTTTGCTACTATTTGGAGAAGAGATCTCAGGAAAGTTTCTGGCAAAGTGGCCAACCTACTTCAAACAGAGAGTGATCAATGACAGCAAAGGATTGTCCTCCAGTCACCACATTGAGGAACTCATCAAAGATGCTCAGCGTGAACCTGGTGATGGTAAGATTTAACACGTATCATAAAAAGGAATCATGGGCACAAGGACCAAAGACAATAATAGCATTGCTATCTGTTGTGTTTTAGTATTTTGATGCTTCATAACACTTATTTTGAGTACTTGTCCTGTCCAGTTACTTATCTTTTTTTTAATTCTTTCTTGGTCTATTTTAGACTCTACAGGGTGG
>NW_015510061.1:12791-13088 GCF_001515645.1 Sinocyclocheilus grahami
AGTTCAGAGTGTAGTTGTTTCAATGGAGGAGTTGATAAATGATATTCAAAGCCATACAAGAGAGACAATTTTGAGAAGTTTTTCATCAGTTCAGGGTAGTGAAGAAATTAGTCAGAAAGTTGAAGCTGCATTCGATGACATGGATAATCCCTTAACCATTTTCAACACTGAGGCTAAACGACAGAAATACTACAGGGAAAAATGGGAAATAGTTGAACCCATTGAGTGTGTTCTTGGTGTGCGATATGATGTACGTCGAGACAAAACAACAGGAATCTACACCCAAGTCCCAGTTAC
>NW_015510062.1:0-1678 GCF_001515645.1 Sinocyclocheilus grahami
AAAGAAAGCAATTGAAATTATACAGCAGAAAGAGTTAAGGTCCCCGTAGGGGAGCTGCGGTAAAATTTGAACTAGAAACACTCAGGTTGAATTAAAGCAGGAATTCAGTGAAATGAACCGTAGAACCCTGTCCTCTTCAGTGGTCTAGATTTAGAGGGCATTAGTCAGTCAATAAAATGTAAATTCTCCAATGCCGATCGCATTGCATTTGATTGTGTTTGGACAGTCACATTGAGGGATGGAGATACGATCAAAGTGTACCTAAAGTAGCGCTCTAAAAGGTGTTAATTACTAGCGCTCTGAAACGACTGCTTTCTGGAGGCTTAGCCATGTCAAAAACAGGTTGTGATTTGACAGGATAAGTAGAAGCGCTTTAGTAACGCCACAGATTATCCCAGTCCGATCTGTGTTATTTCCCGCCGCGCTCCCGTGAAGATCAGAGGAGTGAATGGTGGCGAGGGTCACGGTATCACTCCAGACTTCTGTCCGCTACAGTTTAATCGTCTTCCCTCAGGGATTTCTCCACATCTATGAATCAGGTGGAGAGGGAGAGACGAATTCAGCCCGTTTGATCGCCAGCACGATAGAAGGTGCCTGACTAGATTTAAGGGCATGGAAATTACAGGCTGAGCAGTAGCTGTAGGATTGGGGCTGGTTAGATGTCTCTAGAGAGTCCAGTTATCAATGTATGGTTTTATGAACTATAGGGTACTAGAATATGATGGTTTGTACTGAGTTATTGTTCAACCGTGAGCATATTTGAATGCGGTAAACAGTGTTTTATGCATCGACTTTTTGCAGGTGTTTTTTTTTTTTGTATTACACATTACATTTTGTTGTGTTTTAGGATTAAAGGAAATGTCCGTAATCTTGACAGTGTCCTTATTATGAGAATTTATCTTTATTACATAAAAAAGTACCCTATGAAAGAGGGCCTAACCCAATGTGATAAATCAGCATTATTTTATTATCATTAAGATGCTATTATAGTTTGTAATATTTTGAATTTGGTTTTATTTTTGTATATTCATTTTCATTTTAAAGTTGTACTAATTTTATTGTGTGTTGTCATTCTTTTGTTTTTGTTTATCTATAATTTTATGTCTACCCCATTTTAGTACATAAAGTGAAAATGACAACTAGCTGAAATAAAATAAGCTTACATTTTTATATTTTATTTTATTTATTATTTTAATTTATTTTATTTTTGTTAATGTTTATTTTATTTCATGTATGACATTTTTAGTTAACTAAACTAAATTTAATGCCAGTAAAGCATGGAGTGCCACAAGGATCTGTCTTAGGCCCTCTGATATTTTCGATATACAGTATATGATGCCCCTTGGTAATATTATTAGAAAATATGGCATTAGCTTCCATTATTAGGCTGATGATACTCAGCTGTGTATTTCAACAAGAACAGTTTTTCTAAGGTAACAGAGTGTGTTAAAAAAATATAAAAGATCAGATGACCAGAAATTTTCTACTGTCTACTGGAATCCATCACAATCCTTAAGGTCACAAAAATCTGGACTTTTGGTAGTACCTAGCAAAGTCCACTAAAGGAGGAAGAGCATTTTTGCATTTGGCTCCTTTGGTTACTGGCTGTAAGGACATTTCAAAAACAACCTGGAAAAACCACCCAGAGTTTACGTTAGTAATCCTGATTTTCATGGTT
>NW_015510062.1:5005-5525 GCF_001515645.1 Sinocyclocheilus grahami
AAGTATCTATCATTTTGACGATAGTGGTCCTGACAGAACTGCATTTATGGGGTTGTTGCCCTGCAACAGTCAATGTATGAAATGTAAGATGACGTACAGACAGGTCTGGGGGCATTAACTGCATTAAAATATTTGAGTTTTAATCACTCTGAAATGCCTGAGCCAAAGTCTGTCATCAGAATGATTTAGTTTAATCACCTCCCATAAGTGTCTCACAGCATTGCGTTCCCAAACATCTTTCCCCTCTGAATGCAAGATTGTTGTTGCGTTTTGTCTGCATGCTCTGAGACAAAAATCATTATGTAGGAAAAAACAGTCAGTGGCTTCCCCACTTGCAGCAACTTTTCATTATTTTATTATTGATTCTTTGCACCAGTTTTCCAGAAAGTGAAGATTTTGTTTTCTTAAACACGTGGGATGGAAACAGTGCTTTATTTGCATGTTTGTTTTATGTGATATTCCAATTTTTGCGCACAATTTCAATTTGCAACACTGGATGTAAAAATATAAATTTTTCTTT
>NW_015510062.1:6510-8350 GCF_001515645.1 Sinocyclocheilus grahami
TATAGTGAGCAAAACCCTTTATTCAAACATATTATTAAAAATGTCTTAACCATTTTGTAAGCTTATTGCATAGTTGTGCTTGCATGGAGTTGGTGTTATTTTAGTATCAATGATATAGTGCTATATATTTCATGTTAATATTTTTAATTAGATTTTATTTTTATATTTTCTGTTTTCATTTTCATTTTAGTAAAAGTTTTAGTAATTTTGTTGTGTGTTGTTATCTTTTTATTATCATTTTTGATTAGGTTTATACAGTGTTAGTAAATTTTAGTTTCAGTTGCTTTAGTTTTTGTTAATTATTTCAGTACTTCAACTTAAACTAAATGAAACCAGCCGAATTGTGTGGACATCATTTTTGGCCAAACTGACATACAAAGCTTGCACTCATCATTTCCAGCCTACACTCTAAAAAACTAAAAAAAACTGGTGCTAAATAGCACTAAAAGTGGTTATTTTGCTCGTAATCATCTGGGAAACACTTTAAGTGAAACATAGGACCTATATATTTAAAGATGGTGCTATATAGCACCTTAACCATTCCAAAGAACCACTGAAGAACCAATTTTTGTGTGTGTGTGTGTGTATAGTTCAACAAATCACTGTAGCAGACATTATTTTGTTGGTTTTTGTGAAAATGGCCAAGAGGCTGTCCTCTGTAACCAAGGAGGATATAATCAGAATCTGATCAATCAGCTTCAGATATCACTCGTTTGCTGTCTGCACAATTATTGCAAAGCACTGTGAGACCAGTACGGTGCAAAATATCAAGCGCTAGGCCAGTCAAAGAAGACTAGCGAGTGTTTTGACTGGATGTTGATCACCTCAATTTGCAAATGCTTCAAAATAACTTCCAAAGTCTTAGACGAGACGTGAAATTGTGAGGAACCTCCAATTTCATCTTGCACTTGTGCGTATGGAGGACCTGTTTGGAGACTGAGCGTGTCATTTCTAACACAATCACGGTCCCAAACACACCACACATGCAATGAAGGTGTTACTCACTGAAAACACTTGGAACTCTAAACCTGAATCAAGTATCAGAGTTGGGGAGAATTTAAGGAGAGAATTTGCCAGTGACATATGAACAAAGCTTGAGTAATGCCCAGAAAGTAATCAAGAACCAATGAAATATTAATAACTGATTATATGATAGTCACTGTATTCTTTTTGTTTTTCTATGGTTTTTGGGCATAGTAAAATATTCCATGAAAAGCTGTAGTTTGCCTGTACTTTTGCCAGATATTTTTGTCAGCGCAATACCAAGTTTGGTGTTTTATTCCTCCCAAAATAACATCATATCTTGATGCTTTAATTTAACTTTTAGGGTCATTAAAATCATATACCGTGCAATTGTATCCCCTCCGGACATCACTTTTGGCCACTGCTTAACATTTACATATTTGAGAATAAAACAGATTCACTCGTAAAATGATTCTTTGACTGGATTTTAAAGACCTTCAAATTTATCAACCTTATTTTTTAGGTAAGAACAGGTGCATCCAGTGATTTTACCAGTACAAAAACAGTCCATTATGCTGCTTTAGATTGTCATCATATTATTTTAGTGTATTATCAATGTATTTTAAACACACATGGTTTATAGCGCATATGGTTTTACCATTCACTGCAACGCAGAAGCAAGCTGTATTTTGTGAATGTGCAAGACTTCTGATTCATTAGCTGATGTATGTGGATGCTCTTAGGCTTTTCTGATACTTTAATGCATCGGGAGCGTATCTGTACCGCCCTCCCCCTTGTTGAAATGACAATGACATGCTTTTTAATCAGGCACGGTGTAAAATGTCCATGTGAATTGCAGTCATCAAAGCCGGCCAGC
>NW_015510062.1:9596-9974 GCF_001515645.1 Sinocyclocheilus grahami
CCCCATAAAACATGGAAACACAACATATGTGTGTGTGTGTGTGTGCCCCATGAAGAGTCATTAATCCCATATGCCAAATCTCAACCCGAAATCATGAGAGATAATAAGTGAAATTCACTCTGAAAAGGACTAAGACAGCAGTATACTGTATAGTAATAGTAATAGTAATGGATCATAATATTAAAGTGAAACTAACAATGTAATAGAATTTCTTTTTAAATAAAAATAATAATACATTTTAAACTGAGGAGAAAAGCCTTTGCATCTTGTTGACATCATTGGTTGTGTGTTAGGGCTGCACTGTACTGGATGAAATGGGTATAGCAGTATTTCGTTTTTCTGCTATATATAAATGAAATAAATAAATAAAATAAAAAA
>NW_015510062.1:12496-13087 GCF_001515645.1 Sinocyclocheilus grahami
GAGAAGACAAAAGCTGAAACACATCCAGCATTAAGACGTTTTTAAACGTCAAACTGAAGAAACTGAAAAAAGAGGTATATTTGGCACTGAATAAAATAACTGATTTCAATTTAAATATGCATGGTGCAGCGCTATATAAGGGCAGATCACGTCTGGTCGGTGAATAAGACACTGAAATATGGCACAGATTTATACCCAGAAGTCAGCTCAACTTCCCAAAACAAAGAGATTTCTGTTAGGGTTAGTGTGTGGTTTAGGGGTAGGTTACAGTATTTATAACTAGCTACATATAAAAACATTATAAGTCTATGCAATGCCCCATTTAGATAGCAGAGTAAAAGTGTGTGTGTGTGTGTGTGTGTGTGTTTATGTGGTTTATGAGGACACAAATTTGTATAATAACATGGGTATGACATAGGCATTACAAGGAGAAGGGGATTTATGAGGACATTTTCAGTGTCCCCGTAGTTCAGAAGGCTTATAAATGATTCAGAATGAGTTTTTTTTTTATCTTAAAATGCAGAAAGTCTCCTGTGAGGGGTAGGTTTTGGGGGTAGGGTTGGTGTAGGGCAATAGAATATACGGTCTGTA
>NW_015510063.1:0-491 GCF_001515645.1 Sinocyclocheilus grahami
GGCCCGAATCAGTTTTCTAAAGTGTTTTTGAAAAATTACATACCCTACCTTTAACTTAACCTTTAAATAACGAAGTGAACTGTAGAAGCTAGTCAACCATAAAACTGAGTATCTAAGAAATTGAAGAAATGAAAGACTTTTACACCTATAAATCAGAAACTGTTTCAGTGCTAACTCGTAGGTTATAGTGACAACCTTATAAGGAACTTAAGTTCTAACTTGTTTGTCTCCCATCAAACACAAATATGTTAGCTAGGCCTGCATGTCCAGTTTTCATTTCAAAGAAAAGGGTTTGATTTCTTTGCATGTCAGATGTTTTTGAAATGTATTTGGCCACCATCAGAACAATCAAAGTGTGAAACTCTTCTGGTTTGTATCTTAATTTCGTCATTCACTTGTCTTTCAATCCAGCTTTACCACGCCTGTATAGTTTTCAGGTGAACATGAAGACAATGACAATGATTTGCTGACTCAGGCGCTGTTTCTCAACA
>NW_015510063.1:6711-8114 GCF_001515645.1 Sinocyclocheilus grahami
GAAGGCAAGGAGGTTCAGCCTGGTCCCCACCCTCTCCCACATTTCATCGTGCAAAATGGCCTGCTTTACTGTGTCGCGCAGCGAAGGGGGGAGGAAAAGTTATTGCTGGTGGTGCCACGCACAAAGACGGAGACCGTGTTGGAGCTGGCCCACTCGTATCCCTTGGCAGGGCATCTCGGAGCCGGGAACACCATCCAACGGATCCGCGACCGCTTCCACTGGCCGGGCTTAGAGGCCGAAGTGAAGCGGTTCTGCCAAGCCTGCCTGACCTGCCAGGTGACGTCACCAAGGACGCCACCCCCCAGTCCGCTGAAACCGCTGCCCATCATCGAGGTGCCCTTCGAGCGCATCGGGATGGACCTTGTGGGGCCGTCGTCTAAGTCTGCCCGGGGACATGAACACATCCTGGTGATTGTCGACTATGCCACCCGGTACCCCGAGGCAGTTCCCCCCCGGAAAGCCACCGTCAAAGCCATTGCCCAGGAACTCTTCCTGCTCTCCAGCCGAGTCGGCATCCCAGCAGAGATCCTGACCGACCAGGGTACCCCCTTTATGTCCCGGCTGATGGCTGACCTCTGCCGGCTGTTGCGGGTGAAGCAGTTGAGGACCACTGTCTACCATCCCCAGACCGACGGACTGGTCGAATGCTTCAATCAAACGCTCAAGCAGATGTTGAGATGGGTGGTCGCGGAGGATAAACGCGACTGGGACCTGATACTCCCCTATGTCTTTTTCGGGATCCGCGAAGTTCCGCAGGCCTCAACTGGCTTCACCCCCTTCGAGCTCCTCTTTGGCCGGCAAACCCGCGGCCACCTGGATGTGGCGAAGGAAGCCTGGGAGCAACAGCCGGCAGCCCATCGCTCTGTAATCGAGCACGTAAAACAGATGAGGGAAAGGATCGATCGGGTCATGTCATTAGTCCGGGAGCACCTGACGAAGGCGCAGCAGGCCCAACAGCGCCACTATAACCGGGCAGCCCAACCACAGGAGTTCCAGCCCGGAGACCGAGTCATGGTCCTAATCCCCAACGCAGCGTGCAAATTCCTGGCCACCTGGCAGGGTCCCTATACGGTGCTGGAGAAGATTGCGCCGGTGACCTACCGTGTGCGTCAGCTAGGAAGGAGGAGAGCCGAGCATCTCTACCACATCAACCTTCTGAAGAAGTGGGTTCAGCTCGCGGAAGTGGGTCCAGCTCGTGGTCCTCGCCATCTCTGATCCCATGGTTGTTGACGTCAACCCCCACCTCTCGGCTGCCCAGAAGAGGGAGCTGCAGCACCTGGTCGGTCAGTTCTCGGATGTGTTCTCTTCTCTTCCCGGGCAGACCAGCGTCCTGCAGCACAACATCCGGACACGCCTACCTGGACGACGTTGTGATCCACTCCGAGGCATGGGAAGACCACCTG
>NW_015510063.1:11129-12849 GCF_001515645.1 Sinocyclocheilus grahami
TGATACATTAATGGGAAGGAATGAGTGCACTAGATAATCCAGTACTCACCAAAATGCCTGACACCCAAAGTGGTGCATATATTTGGCCATTCAGAAAGTGTTGTGTATTCTGACAATATCAAATAGTTTTTCAAGCAACAAATGAACTGATATATCATGTCTGCCTGTCAACCAATTATTTTCCATTATATGTTTCTTTATATGGTGCCTTTGATTTCACAGGGCAGGATAGTTGCTAGAGAAATACCTGTCACTGGGGAATGTAATGTATTTTAGAGGGTTTTTTTTAATTTCATGATACTGGATGTCAAAATATTACTAATTACTGTACTTAGTAATTAGTAATGACTAAGTGCTAATGTACAGAAAAAAACAGAAGCAATACAGAAAATAAATACAAATGAATGACAAAATGACAAAACAAGCATACCACACCATAAAACAGAGCAACATAGATACAGAGCTAATTTTCACTTTACATAATTGTCTTGCAAGGCTGATTATTTGATTCATTACTAATTTGATTGATTAGGATGTACACTAAAGATAATCACAAATATTAAAATAAATAAGGATTCTTTCTATTCTTGCTGCTCTAAACTAAACTGCTAGTGAAATAATTTCAGATGGTCTAGAAATGAGGTTTATTTGGTGGCTCTCTTTCTGAAAGTGAGGTGATTCATAGAAATACCATGATTAACAACAAACTTATTCCATTGTTTTCATGTTAAAACATGCAAAGAAACCCTTTCAATTATACATCAGACTGTATAACATCATCAACTTCCAACCCACTAGCAATCACACTTGTAGCTCTATTAGCTCTTCTAGTTGTTGTAGTTCTTCTGGCGTTTCTATCTCATTTAGCTCTTCTTGCGCTTCTGGTTCTTCTTGCTCTTCTGGCTCTTCGTGCTCTTCTGGTTCTTCCAAACCTTTGGCATCATGCTTCTGTCCTGCCTGTATTTTGCTTAGATAACCTCGAACAGCTTTAACTGCCTGGATTACTTTATCTGCACCATTACCTGCAAAATATCCACCAATTTCTATCTCCTGTGCCTCCTTTTCTGACTTTAAAAGATTCCCTAACAAAGTTATAGCTATAATCTATTAGTGATTATAAGCTCTTTGTGTGTATAAGCACTAATTGCCCACGTCCTTGGACTTCTATGAAAATGTTTTTGTCTTGAATCACGTGTAATAATTGAGTTTTTGTTTGCAAACACAGCAGAGAAACCCTCGCATCGTTTTACTTGTCTTATCAAAACAGGAGATTCCATGTTCATTAGTTTAGATTTTGTATTAGTGAAACGTTCAGGAAGAGTGTCACATCCATTAGGTAGAAGCACACAGAAGTTAGGCTCTGGGTAGTAAGTGCCCAGAGGAAAGTGCTTAGCTGTTATTATGCACACTTCTCGGTCATGTTCACTCTTTATTCTGAACTTACTGTCTTCAGGGAACAGAAAACCAGTTGACATCACTGTTGGGTTGTTGTGCTCTATGATTATATCTATGTACGAACTCAACACCTCATTAAAATCACCCGAGTCTATGGGATTGACTCCCTTTTGCAGCCAGCCTCTAGCGGCCAGTTGATGAATTACAGTTTAAGTCACTTCCTTGTTGGCTTCACGAGAGAGAGTGGGAGGTTGCCGCTTGGTTACACAGTGTCTACATTGGACGTGAGTGGCGCGGCGCAACAAATCCCCGACAGAAAACTGCT
>NW_015510064.1:0-10651 GCF_001515645.1 Sinocyclocheilus grahami
AACCAGGCAGGGTTAACCTTACAGTAGTATTCAACACTGATTACTGTCACTTTCGCAATCCTTTATCCCTTGAATTATGATTATGATAATTTAATTTTAAAGCACAGCCACCACAAAAAAAAAACAGTTAATCTTAAAAAAAAAGTATATACATAAACCCAAACAGGAAATAAACCCGCTATTGAATAAGCATGTGTCCTATTCTGTGTATACTACATATTGCAGTATATTTAAACATGTAAGCACTAGTTTCCCAAATATTGAAATGTATTATTTATTATTGTATTATCACATTAGATTTTTTCAGTATACATGTTTTTGTTTAGTAAGAGAACAGCAGTAACAAAAAAGGTATTTTCTATGTTAAGCTTTGGTTAGCATTTAGCCAGCTACAGTACCTTACATGAGTAAATCACAGTACTTCTTATTGTACATAATGATTTCAGTGTTAGAAATCATAACTCTATTTATGTTGTTTGGTTGGTTGCAGTTTCTGCTGCGTTGAGCTTAAAGGTGAAATCTCATTGGTCTAAAAATCAGTTTCTCATAACTGTACATTACACATCAAAGAATGCTGTGGTTGTCTGTGATTTTGAATCACTCAGCGGTTTTGGTTGGTTGTTAATAAAAAAACTTGTCATGACAGGTTCAAGAAGGTCTTCATTCATCCTAATAGCAGATGCTTGGCTGTTGTGAAACGCAAAGGCAAAGGTCACTTATATCCAAATTCATGTTCCAGTTTCACTTAATGTTGACCCATTTTCTTGGTAAAATGAATAAATAATAAAAACAAGAGAGACACCAGGAAAGACAGAAGGAACAGCCCAGGCTGTCGTGTTGGAGCATAGTGGAGTACATCCGCATCTGGATGGAAAACAGAATTAGGCCAAATATGGCATGCTGTCACACTCTGGATCAGAATGAACACAGGCCAAGCAGAACGCTGTCAGCAAATGTCCCGCTAAATGACAAGAATGTGATTAGTAAGAATCCAATCAAAGAATGGCACATTAATGAATGGCACAGACTGGCGCAGAGATGAGCGCTTTAACGAGCTGACTGTCACTGATTCACAAACCTGCGTGCTGCTCAATGCCAGCAGTCAGGAGTCATGAGACGCCACATTCAACACAACTGGCACGACGTCAGCCAACACCAGAAACCCTCACTGCCATCAACTGATCGTGTGTACCTCACAACACACTCACTGCACATCATGTCAAAACTCAGTTCTGATCGGAATGAGGTCTGTACTGAGACACACAGGTTTGTCTCAACTGTCTGGCTCAAATATATAAAACTGATATCAGATCAGTCAAAAACCTTTTCGAACAACCATTTATAACAAGTAGTTAGCTACATCATGCAGATGGTAAAACATCTATGCTAATTCTGACCACAATACACACTAATGTTCAAAAGTTTGAGGTCCATGTGATTTTTAAAAATGTTTTTGAAAGAAAACTGCTCATCAAAGCTGCATTTATTCAATCAAAAATGCAGTAAAAACACTAATATTCTGAAATAGTATTACAATGTAAAACAGCTGTTTTCTATGTGAATGTGTGTTAAACTGTAATGTATTTCTGTGATGTGCAGCTGTATTTTCAGCATCATTCCTCCAGTCTTCAGTGTCACATGATCTTCAGAAATCAGTATAATATGCTGATCTGCTGCTCGAGAAACATTTCTGATTATTATCAATGTTGAACACAGTCGTGCTGCACAATATGTTTTTGTGGAAACCGTGATACATTTTATTTTTCAGGATTCACAGATGAATAGAAAGTTCAAAAGAACAGCATTTATTTGAAATAGAAATCTTTTCTAAGATTAGAAATGTCTTATCTGTCATTTTTAAATCATTGTCAAGCATCATTGCTATATAAAAGTATTCTTTTTTTTTTCAAAGGTAGTGTGTGTATATCTAAATGCAGTGAATTACATGAGTTGGTGTGTTTCTTGGATCGGCTGTGCTACATAAATGTCCCAAAGCTTCATATGAGAGAGGACAGTTTATAAGAGCATGTTTCGTTATTGATTCAGTTTGTTCAGCTGTAAGATGTGTGATCAAACTATGTTTCACAGAACAAACAGTAGTGGATCTCATATCCTCTCTTTGAGAAAAGCAGCTTATTAATACTGGAAACTCTACAGTATTTTACAAACAAATGGCCTACTGTCACACTATTGAGCAGTCTAGGTAGGTCATTAATGCAGATTAATTGATATCAAGGCTCAGTGTGAGTCAGCAGAAGGTTGCTGCTTCAATCCACGTAAGCATCGTGCCGTTCATCAGAGCAAGCCAGGTCACTCTGTCCGGTGCGTATCTCATTCCTAACATGATGCTTAGTCTTCTGCATGGTTTGAGCAGACTGACATGACGTGATTTGAACCAGGCTCCTGTGAAAGCGAGGGCTCATCGTGTGTGAAGGGTGACATGTTTATTCAGTGATCTGAGCTGTGACCTGACTGTCAGAGGAAACATATCACACATCGTGAAGATGTCTGAAGGAGTCGTGTGTGATAGGAAGGGCAGAGTGCACTGGAAGGTGAATAAAGAGAAGCATGTGTCTATCCTGGTTCTACACTGAACATGTATTGAGTTTCTCTGAGAGCACCGATGTGTGACAATGCCAGAAGAATAACCATCAAATTCAACCCGTGTGAATCAATGTCTTTCCACCGCAGTCCTTTCCCTTAAGTTGATGGTACTAATTCTGCGAAAGAGTAAATGACTCAACGTAAATCTAGAGCAGGGATATGCAAAGTCACAGATTTTCACAGAGCTCTGTAGTTTTTCTCACCAGTCCTGTGGTCCTGGGGAATCACATACATTATGGTCCAGAGAGACCAGTGTTGCTGAGTCTTGCAAAAACGAAAAAGACAAAACAAGGCCAATGCATGCCTCATAAAAATCTGGTGTTGACAGAGTCACAGTTTTTAGGCCGTTCAGTGACAGATCTTTGGGATTTGAGGGCTTGTGTTGATGTCATCAGAGTAATACACTTCAGTGCTAAGGGTAACACATTGATAACATCTGTTCGGTGGGTCAGGAACCAAAATTAAACCATGAGAAATGGAGCAAGCCCTGCGCTCTCCACCTTACAGAAAGAGAACTCAGCCCATGACAGAACTAGGCTGAATCTAAAGAAACTATCTAGACCAGTGATTATGTTCTAGGTCTTACAACGTACTGTAAGACATATGTGACCCTGGAGCACAAAACCAGTCACAAGGGTACATTTCTCGAAATTGAGATGTATTCATAACAACATTTCAGATGCTGTGAACGAGATCAAGTTATCCCGTCTCATAGCGCAGTCACATTACTTTTTTGATGCGTATAGTGGAATTTAGTCAGTAAATGTGTTTCCATCATAGTTTATGAACATTTTTTCTTAATGGATAAAAAGTTTATCCTACTGAATTGGGTGCATATGTTTTTTATGCGCATTTTTAGAATTTAAGTGCATCTTGGCGTTTCCAACCAGCGTTTCTTTATGCGATATTCCAAAATGCGCATTAAAATAGGTGGATGGAAACGTAGCTATGGTCAAGCAATGCGCACGAGTCTCACAGCGCATATCCTGTGCAATGAAGCCCGCTGCGATTGTCTCTAGCGCACACATCTGCCATATGCGGGGAAAAAAACAAGCTCAGAATTTACAATTTTAAAATAGTGAGGGCATTTTTTTAATACTCGCTTTGGTGTTTTGCCTCACTCAACTCTGAGGTTCATGTGCAATCTCTTTCGGATGAACACCGCTTGTTCCTGGTGCTCATTAAGACCTGGAAATCTCAGTGTTCAGCAAGGATCCAGGCTCCCAGTGCATCCCTTTTTATGGACCTGGAGAACAGAGACTGGATGCGTTGCTCCCAAATTCGCAAAGGTGGAGATTTTGCAAGGCTTCTCTCCTCCTCCCTTTCGCTCATTCTAGGATGAGCTGTTGCATTTGCTCTGCCTGGTTTGAGCGTCAAGCATCTATGTGGATGGGACACTCAAATGCCACAGATGAGTTATTCATCTGTTTCAGAGAAAGCAGGTCTGGCTAATTCAAAGCAGAAAATATGTCACCGGGTAGCTCAGGCTATGCATGTGGGTTGATTTGTCCCATAGGGATCAAGACTCATTCTACGAGAAGCACAGGCACGGCTTGGTCTAAAGACTTGACTGCATCTCCTCATACTTCTGTCAAATTTTATAGTCTGCATGTTTTGTCGTTTGCTTTTCTAGATTTGTGAAGCCAAATTATTAATATCACACCATCCTCTGGTGTATTAGATGCTCTTTTTAGGCTAGCAGGCACTGTTGGTTGTGTGAGATCAGGCAGTATTGTGGCGATCTGGCAGTCTGTTTACACAGTGTCAATGGTTAAGACTGAATGAAAGGGAACTGGTTTCCTGCTGAAGTTAAGCTGGGTTGAGTCTGGTCAGTGCTTGGATGGGAGACCACCTGGGAGAGCTAAGGTTGCTGATGGGAGAGATGTTAATGAGACCAGCAGGGCTTCTTCACCCAAAGCCACTATACTGTAAAAAATCCTGTCCTTTTGAATGAGATGTTCAACTGAGGTTCTGACTCTTTCTGGTCACAAATAGATAAACATGTTGTTTTTTTAAAAACACTGCCTCTGTGTCCTCTCTTCTAATAGCTGGTGTGAGGTGGGCTTTCTGTAGCACATAAAGTGCTCTATAAATGTTACTACTAATAATAATGTGTCTCTGGTATTAATTGCTAAACTCCTTCAAGCACAATCATCAGAAAAGAAAGAGTGTTTGCATGTTGAAATAGACTTATTTCTTATTATTTTCCAACCCACCCAGGGGCTCCAACAGATATTTCTCTATTAAAAATCACACAGCTCAGACTACAGCAGTTACACAGATATGGTCACTGATGCGTAACTCTTACTGATCTTGGCTGGTTCTGTGTAATCATGCTCAGCTCAGTGCACTGCGTTCTGCTTGTCCTAACACTGTCATGAGGGAAACATGCTCACAGACACGCTACTGTAGTCACACACACACACACACACACACACACACTTTCTTGAATAACAAGCCGATTCCTCTCGTGTCTATCACCCTTCAGGCAGTGATTCACACTGTGTATTCAGTGGATCCGTGCTTTAGCAGCAGCTGTATTAGCAGCCTCATCTTCAAACTCAAACACTCATTTACTGTGGATTACCATCATGAAGTTAAAGTCAAAGGTCTAGTAATTTCCAAGTACATGAAAAAACATCAGAAGCTACATGATCTCATTCTGAACAGCATCGTCCATTCACCTGTACAACACCCTCTAACCCTAAAATCCACACATATTAACATTGTGATGAGTGGACTCGGCAGTCTGCAGTCATACTGGCTTGGGCATCACAGGTACAGCACTTCTTCAAAGTGACTTTCCAGCACCTTCACTCTCTCTGTTCTTCTCTGGTGGAATGAGCTGCCAACCTCCACCCAAACTGCAGCTTTCATCACAACTTTCAAGAAGCATCTGAAGACACATCTCTACCGCAAGCACTTTACCACTACACAACCATCAATCAAGGCACACATACAATGTTTCTTTTCTTTTATGCATTTACAGCTTGTTTCCAAACCAAGGGTTCTAATAAACCAGCACTGTAAACTATGAATATTGTTGGCTATGTGATGAATTGCTCTGTTGTACTGCAAGTCGCTTTGGATAAAAGCACCTGGTTAATATATAATGTAAGTGTAAATGAGTATATAAATCTGAAATTCTGGTCAAACTTTCAGCGGGCCATATAAGAGGTGTGAGTCATTATAAGAGTAAACATAGTGAAATACATCATATAAGTGTAGGCTAAATCTTGTTACCAGAATCTTTTTTGTTTACACTTTATTTCGATAGTCCACTTTAGACATTCTATTAACTATAAGTAACTTTGTAACTACATGTCAACTACATGTCAACTAATTCTAATTAATTTGCATCTACATGTCTACTAACTCTCAGAGTAGACTGTTAGGGTAGGTTTAGGGTTAGTATAATAAGTTGACAAAGAAAGTGTTAGAAGATATTAAGCAGACAGTCTACTAATACTCTACTAACTGCTAGTTGACATGTAGTTGCAAAGTTACTTACTGTTAATAGAATGTCTAAAGTAGACTATCGAAATAAAGTGTTACCTCTTTTTTTAGTCTTTGCTTAATTTTCAACACAAGACTCCCAGTGAATAAGAGAGTTTCTCTGATCTGCTCAGTCTGATCGGCTGGGTTCATTTTCTTCAGGATTTGGAAACTTCTTGAGTATTAGAGCAACACAGCATGAAGGAAAATCCACTTAATCAACTTACAGTTACAGGCCAAAGGCTCTGCATGTAAAATTCATCAGTGCACACACACACATGCACGCATGCATGCACACACACACGCACACACACACAGAGAGAGCATCAGTCCATTGAGCGCTGTGTTGTCAGAGCAGTGGCGTTCTGACTACAGTCAGTGGTGGGGGTGGTGGGTATAATCACAGAGCGGTGTGGTGATGTTTCTGACTGCTCATGTACACACTGCAGGCTGTCTTCGTTGGGTCTCTCTCATGTTCTCTTTCCTTCTTATTAGAAAAACACACCTTACACCCCCCACACCCATCCAGACTGAGAATAGGCAATGCATTGTGACAAAACTGGAACGCAGCCATTAGAATCTCAAATCTGAATGTTCTCAAAATATTTCACTGAAGATTTATTTTGAAATGCATTTTTATATTTAGATCTGCACTATTATTAAAAATGTTTTTCAACGTCTCACCAAAGCTGCATTTATTTAAATAATACACACATCATCAACATTATCAAAAATACATTTAAAATAGTCATATTGTTAAATATTATTACAATTTAAAATACATATTTTGTACTTTAATATATATTTGACATATATTTTAACATTTGATTCTTTGATAAACAGGAACAAAAATATTTTGTAACATTATACATGTCTTTTTATTGTCACTTTTGATCATTTTAATAGATTCTTGCTGAATAAAAGTATTTCAGGCTCAAATCTAACCCTGAACGTTTCAGCATTATTTTATTTTAGGTTACATATTAATATTAAAAATGTATATAAAAATGTATTTATTTATTTGAAAAATAACTATAAATGTAGGCTTTAAAATGAGATATTTGAGACAACTTTTTGTTGATAAATCACTCTCACAATTAGCCAGATTTGAACTTGTGTCTCTTATGCTGAATGATTATGCCTTGGGTAGAATCAGAGGAGATCAGACATGGCTCTGGCGCTCTAGGGTTCGAGAGCTGGTATGTGCTCAGTGAACGGTTCAAGGCCAGTGGCACATGCTGATGACATATTAAGTGTTACATTTGTGTGACCCAGATTAGGCCAGACTAAGCCTCGAGCCCTGGGCACAACATGTCTGCGTTCAGCCCCCCTGCCACCGACAGACAGGAACACACACATTTAGCCAGCGGACAGGAGCTGAGAGCCAAAATAAACCAGAAATAAACACATGCAATGAGAGAGATGATACATGATCTGAATATGCTACTGACATGTAAATGGCCAAAAAAAGTTTCAATTGAGGGTCTCAGTAACTGCTGAATAAATCTCTCCCAGTTATCAGTGCTTTAACATATAACAACATTAAAAGCATGACAATTCTTCCATTAAAGTATAAATACTTTATACGGTGGAAGCCTGTTTCTGCCACAGAATGATAATAATAACAACAACAATAATAATAATAATAATAATAACTTAAATCAATAAAAACACAATTGTGACTTTTTAATCTCATAATTATGATTTTTTTTTTCTTCTTGTAATTCTGAGATATATAAACTTGAATGAAAAAGAGTTGTGAGATTAAAAGACGCAATTTTTTCATAGTGGAAACAAATAAAAACAGAATTGCAAGATTTAGATTTATGAGGAAAAGATCAGAAAGTCAGTCACAATTCTGTTTTTGTCTTGCATTTCCAATTTTTTTGCAAGAATAAAAAAAAATCATATATGTATGTACTGTATTTATTTGTTTGTTTGTTTCTGTGGTGGAAACGGGCTTCCATATAATTTAGCAAGGATGCATTAATCATGATCAAAATTAAGTAAAAATAATAATAACAATGTTACAAGAGATTTTTTATTTCAAATAAATGCTGTTCTTTTGACATTTTTATACATCACAGAATCATGAAAATCATGAATTTTCAGCATCATTACTGCAGTCTTCAGTGTCACATGATGCTTCAGAAATCATTCTAATATGCTGTGTTGCTGCTTAGATAATAATATTTCACAACATTTCACTATTTTGATCAAATAAATACAGCCTTGATGAGCATAAGAGACTCCCTTCAAAAACATTACAAAATCTTACCAACCCCGGTCTTTGTTAATAGAATGTCTAAAGTAGACTATCGAAATAAAGTGTTACCTCTTTTTTTAGTCTTTGCTTAATTTTCAACACAAGACTCCCAGTGAATAAGAGAGTTTCTCTGATCTGCTCAGTCTGATCGGCTGGGTTCATTTTCTTCAGGATTTGGAAACTTCTTGAGTATTAGAGCAACACAGCATGAAGGAAAATCCACTTAATCAACTTACAGTTACAGGCCAAAGGCTCTGCATGTAAAATTCATCAGTGCACACACACACATGCACGCATGCATGCACACACACACGCACACACACACATACGCACACACACATACACACACACACACACACACACACGCACACACACACACACACACACTTATTTGTTTTTCTAATACAGTGGGGTCCTTCCTTTGACTTCTATGGTTTATAATATTGTGCTAATGATGTTTTCTGTACTCTGACTCTAAACCAAATCCTCACATAAACCTTTTTAGGGGTCAAAGCATCAAAGATTATTATTTTCCTGCCCTAAATGTGTCTGGGCGTTATAGAGATCTCAAAGTTGGTGGGATGGTTTCAATAATTTGCATTTTAGGTCATAAATATGGAACCATAAGGGCTAGAGTCCAAATTTTTTTTTTCTGAAACCTTCAAGACTGTTGGTTCAATTCACACCAAACTTTGTATCTATCATGTGGAGAATGTCATGAGAAAAATTCATCAAAATAATTTTGATACATCAAAGCAATGTGAAAATATATGAAAATTAAATGGTCAGGAATTACCCAATTTTACAAATTGACCTATATTTGCCAAACACAATCTCCAAACTTTATGAAACTTGACACCCATAGACAACAGGACATTTTGAGGATACACAGCAAGTTGTCAAATTCTGGCTATAGGGGGCATACAACTTAAAATGCTTGTAACTCTGCAGCTGGAACATCAGTCAAGTTAGTTAGTTAATTAATTAATTAAGAAAAAAAAAGAATATTGATGGCGCTCAGACAGGTATGTTCAATGCAGTTGTTTTGACAGAAGTAAACAAGATACATTTCTAATTTCAACATTATTCAGACATTCCTCTTTAAAAGAAAACAAGCAGCAAATTTTTGCAAAGTGACCCACATTTGTTTTTTTATCACTGAAAATGTGTGCAATTAAAGGGGTCATCGGATGCAAAATTCACTTTTACATGTTGTTTGAACATAAATGTGTGTAGGCAGTGTGTGTATACAACCCCCCCTATAATGATAAAAATCCACCCAGTGCTTTTCTTAAAATCCCAATAAATCATGAGCACAGTCTCAGATCAAGCCATTGACAGATTCTTGACTGTGTGACATCGCACAGACCCAGGCCCCTCCCACGATTGTTGACTGACACTGATGTTTTAGCACAGACCTGCCCTGAGTGAGCTGTAGACAGTCCGCCATTGTTTGGACGCCGGAGCAGGAGTAGACAAGAATGACTCCTAAGCGATTGTGGTGTTTTGATGTTGGGTGTAATAATGAACATAGCGGTCGTAAGAAGAAGTGAGTATAAGGTTTTTTGAATGAATCTGCAAATCGCCTTTCCTAATAATGTGCTAGTTAGCAAGTTCCATTACGAATGTGACTAAAGTTAAGAGTCTCTCATGAGAACGGCTCGTCACCCCACGGCAGAGAGGGGCGGGGTGAGCAGAGCTCATTAGCATTTAAAGGGACATGCACTGAAACAGCTCGCTGTGAACAGAGCTGTTTTTGACTGGGTAAAAAGGGTGTTGTTTTACACTACCATTGAGAAATTTTAACCAAAGTATGTTATAGACTTTCCATTAAGACCCTAAAGAATCATATCAACTTGTGGAAAATGGGCATCCGAGTCCATTAACAATTTACTCCTGGAGCCATATTGACATTCCAATATATCTGGAACCCAACCAAACAAGGCCTTAAAAATTAAGATACTAAAAGGAAGGTTTGGTAAGACTCGATATCTAAAAGGGCATTAATATATATTTAATGCTTCTTGAGTTACAGGCATGCAAACTTTGGAGACATAAACTTGAAAAGTGCTGTTTCCCCATTTTTGAATGGTCACCACTGGCACATAACGCAACAAAGACAGCTAAAGTCAACAGACTTTACTAATAGAGCTACCAATCTCTGTGTAAAAGTAGCATCATGATGCTGCCATCTTTCATAAGTAATTTTTAACCCCCTGTAATTTGGCTCTGAATCTCAGGTGAAAATCAGGTGAAAATCCCCTCTACGAAAAAGTGGATTACTCA
>NW_015510064.1:12147-13083 GCF_001515645.1 Sinocyclocheilus grahami
GTATCTAGCCATGTTTTATAATGCACTTGTTCTATGAGGAAACATACTTTATACAATCCCTCAATCTTTCATTTGATAATCTCCATAGATTCCTAAGTGGGCCTTTCCAGCTGCCTGTAGAACTCCCTCTCACACACTGTTCCCTATCTATGATGATTACTACGTTCCCCTTATCTGCTGATTTAATTCAAATAGAATGGTCTTCCTTTAACTTCTTGAGTGTCTCCCATTGCTCCTCTGACTGATTACAGTCCTCCTTCCTCTCAGAAAATCCCTTCCCCAGGCATTAAACAGAACTTTGAGAAGTGGACCGGGGAAAGTAGTAGGGGGAAATATAGAAAGATGAGAATAAGAATAAAATGAAGAAGGTTGGGTAATTAAATTATGGGATTATTATGGGGTAATAATGAAAGAGTTGGAAGGGAGTAGTCTAGAAGCAATAGCAGTCTGGTGATTAAGGGTCAAGCCTCTGGGTTGAAAGTCTGGGGTTTGAGACCAGTGAGGGATAATGAAGTTTGGAGTTCTGCAAAGTTGGGAGCAGTTGAAGAGTGCTAGGTTTCCCAGTTTTCCCTCTTCAATTAAGCCGATGTGCTCTCTATGCTCCTGTATAATCCCACAGAACAAAACGAGATATACTGTACCAGTCATCACTGTTCCTTTGTCCATTTTAATGCAGAAGAGACCAACCGAATTGGCTCTCCAGGTGGTGGAATCATCAACATTTGTCGCTGTTCTCCTTAGAGCAAAGCTGATCTAAAACTGTTGAAAGATCCTTGGATTAATGACTTTTTTATTTTGGGTCAATCTAATTAGTTATACAACGTGCTGATTAATTAATCTAAATAATTGCAAATTAATGACACATTAATTTAGGCTAAGAAATTACCTCCAAAAGATCATTTATTATTGTCTTAAATGAGAAAAGCAAAAAAAAAA
>NW_015510065.1:0-819 GCF_001515645.1 Sinocyclocheilus grahami
GTCAAGGCAACAAAATTCAATAAACAAGAAGTTAATATCTATATATTAAGTGATTTAAATCATAAATTTTTGCGAAAATGGTTACAAAAAAAACCATGTTGTGCGTCTCTGCACACAGCAGTGTTTCGTTACTAAATGAATTAGCATTTTTTTGCTGAGCAGTGATTCATTGACCCATTCATAAAAATAGTTTCTTACTTAGTTCCTTAATGAATCAGCCATTTTGAACAAATCAGTTGAATAAATGACTCAACGACTTGATGCCACCTACTGGTAATTTTAGTCTCATTTTTAAAAGTATCTTTCTATTTTTTTTCTAACATTTCATGTTTCTGTGTTCTAAATTTTAAATTTTAAATCTCATAATATGATTACCTATGCAGTTTGTAAGTGCAAATTATAATTAATTATACTTGTCTCTTAAAAAAACTCTTAGCCAATGTAACTTTTCAAAAAAGCCGTGTATTTCTGATACATACATTATTGTCTCTGGGCTATCGTTATAGCACGATATAAACATGAAGGAACATCAGAAGGCATGAAAAAAAACAGTACAGCCTAATGTAATGAAACAAATGTCTCATTGTAATCGGAAAGATGATTGATTCACATGCCGCTTAAACTGTGGTGAATACAGCGATTTTCCATGCTACATTAAAGAGTGTGAAAAACACATTATTGTAAGACACATCGTTTGCAGTTCTCTATAAAACTGACAGAATTTGAAAGCTGAGACTTTGGAATTTTTCCTGGTGCTCCCAGGCCGGGCCGTTTGCAATAGGCTATAGAATATATTCTCAAAATATTATAACTTTAATC